>NW_008611422.1:0-12402 GCF_000691845.1 Merops nubicus
TCACTGCCTGTTCCTCTAGCTCATATAACAAAACAGTGACTGCATTCCCTGCAACAAAACAGACTAGTATATTAAAGGTTTCTCTTGAACTCACAGCCATACATCTAAGATCTCCTGTTAAGTTCAGTAAGGTGTGGAAACATTTTTTACTTTGTGGATAAAAGGGTAAATACACAGCATGATGCTTTTTTTGACTGCAATTTCTCTGTGTCTGTTGAGTTACATTTTGTAGATGAGCATAATATTATTACTAGGAAGAAAAATATAAAACAATAATTTCACAGTTTTAGTGGACAAATTCTTCAGCCATCCCTGGTAGCCTATTAGCATCTTGAATACTGTACTTTCTTTTTTCTTTCTTTTTTTTTTTTTTTTTTTCTAGAAAGCAGGTTACTGAAACACAACTCTTGATAGGAAAATCTGGAGAGGAGCCAAATAAATTGTTGAAATCACTGATCTGGAAAACAGAAACACAGAGACTTAGACAACACTTACCATGAATATTCTGATTATGTTGCATAAAGGCACTCACACCAAATGAGGTCTTACTCAGTGCACCTCCACGTGAATCTGTGAACTGAATATCGAAAGTTTACTGTAACTGTTACTAGTGATTTATACAAGTTTTAGCTTGTGGTCTGAAACTTCTGCTGCCTAACCAACCCAGAAAGTGTTGAACATATATAGTCTAGGTCTGCTTGTATTAGACTTGTAATATGCTTTTATTGCAATAAATTGTAAGAATATAAAATAAGGGAGGTATGTAAAATGATCTCTGTAATGCTACTTTGTTATTTTATCCTTTGAACACATGGAGAGATCACCACGGAGTGTGGTGGAAGTGAGCCCCACAATACAGAGAGGATATGACTGATGTTTCAGTTTTACAGCATAACATGAAGTACAAGAGATTTAATTTTTTCCATAGCATACAGCCCAATATTTTCAGTTTGGTCCAAAATAATGAAAATAATGTTTCTCTTTGCAGCTGCCATTGATTATTGTAATCCACAACAAAACTAAAAGACACAGTGGATCAAATCAAGGTATTGGAAAGATGGTTCATTTACAGTACAGAAGTACAAGCTAACATATGCATGAGAAATATGTTAACTATGCTGACTTTTCCCCCCGTGCTGCTAGAAAGGAGAGGTTATGATTAATAGCTTAAATACCAACAGTTAGGCCTACTCACCATGCTATCTTATCTCACTGTCTGAAATGGCATGTGGTGTTAATGTGTTAAATATGATACCTTATTTTCCTTGTGACCTGTTTTTTAAGAAGTGACATATATATGCACACACATATGAAGTGTAGGCAGTCTGCTATTTTCTCATACAGGCTCTAATACCTTGGGTGGGTGAGGTTCTTCTAGACCAAAGCTAGGATGTGTATGTAGCTTATAATTTTTCTTGCTCCTCTGGCTATTTTTCTTTTCAAAGACCTCCATCTGTCTATCATTATAACAGTTTGGACTATAAAATACACTGCATATCATAAGGCATTCTGGAGTTGGAAACAACAGGAACAAGGAAGGCTCAAATAAGTTCACTCTGCTTTGAAATGGAGGGAAGGTTTTGGTTTTTTTTAATTGGCTTGACAGGAAGAGACATAGGATTAAATGTTTCAAACTCTGGTTGAAACACAGTATGTATTTAAATGAACCATGCGCATTAAGATCAAATGCACATAATTGCTAGCATTTTATCAGCCAGAACTGCCACTGAACACTATCTATAAAGGCAGAAATTCCATTTCTCTGTCAGGACCTAAATGTTGGGCCTGGAATATTATTTGCTGCTTTTCATTAAAAAATATTCTATGAAGCTACTTTTCCACAGCTAGCTTTGTGGTGAAGGCATGTTGCTTGGGAGAATTTGCAGAGAACTTGAAAATGAAATCTTTAGGAAGATGAAAACCTTGTCTTTTGCTACTGGTGTAGGCACTGCTCTGTGATGTTCCTGATGCTGAGCACGCTACAGTACCATACATTTCCTTGAAAGCATTTAATTTTCCTGGTGCTTTCTTGGTTATATATTAGTTGATTAACTAACAAAGATATTTTTTTTCAATATATGTTAATTACAGATTGATTGTTACAGAACACCTGGTGAGTTCAGTTGAGTTTAGTTGAGTTTAGTTTCATTTTGTAACTTGTTTTGGTTTGTTTTGTGGGGTAGGGGGTTGCCATTTGGTGGACAAATTAATTTAGAGTCTCCTATCTTGTTCACATCAGGAACAGAGGAACAGAATTAATATTCTGCAACAAGTAAGCCAGTTTTTCACAGCAGAAGTCCACATACATGAGTATGGCATGATCTTCTTCCACTAGGAAACTGATTCACCTAGCATAACAGTTTTCCTCCACAGATTAGTCTTTTCTCATTTCTGCTGACCAAACAACACTACAGAAAACAAATATACATAAAAAAATAAAAAAGGAAAGAAAAAGGAAAGCATAAATAATAAAGTAAAAGACATGGAAAATAAATAAATAAATAAAAACCCCTGCCCGAATATTCAATAATCCAGTCATTGTACAAAATGCCAATCAGATTTAAAACTTGTCATTTTGCACTGAAAATGATCCCCAGAGAAATATTCTTTTAGATTACCTTCTATTTATGAAGCCTTTTGGAGCACGTTTTCTTGAGCAGTAGTTTGGTATTGATAGAAACAGTGATAGAAACACCAGTTAAATGCACTGCTGGGTTCAAGTCTATTACTCAACAGCATCTCAGTGGTGGCAAGGATTGATGCATATATCCCAGAGCTGATACTGGGGCACATATTCCCCAGCATCTTCATGAACATCCTGGGGGGTAATTTAGATTGCACCCTCAGTGAAAGGTTTGGTCATGCCCAACTGTGATAACACGTACTTCAGTCCACAGGGACTTTAAGAACTGGATCAACATAAACCTCATGAAGTTCAACACGAAGAATTGCAAAGCTCTGTACATAAGGCAGAATAACACCCTACATCAGTACATGGGAAAGTAACAACCTGCTGAAAAGTACTTCAGTGTTGTGGTGGAGGCCAGGTGAATGCACAAATAACAAATAAGTAAATCAAAAATTATGTGAATTGGATGCTGGACTACATTAAAAGAGTCATGGCAAGCCAATTGAGAGAAGGTGTTCCCTTTAGTGTTGATGAGACTACTGCTGGAACATGGTACCTTGTCTGTGGCCCCCTTATTCCAAAAGGATGTCAAGAAACTGGATAGTGTTCTGTGTAGGGCTGCAAAGATGCTGAGAGCCAAAAGCACATGATCTATGTGGTGAAGCTGAGGGAAATGTGCTTATTTAGTCTGCTGAAGAGGAAAACAGGTGGCCATGTAAAAGCCTGACTATTTGATGACTTCTAGAAAATAGAACCAAATTTTCTCAGTAGTATCAGAGGCTATAACAATGCTCATGGATTGGAATTTGGGAGATTCAGTCTTGACAGCAGGGATTTTTCATCAGGCTGGGAACTCCTGGAGATTTTCAAGATGTGGCCAAGCAAAGCCATGCCTGCATTAGTATTGTTGTTGATACTCCTTGAAATTCAAGTAGAACTAGATCTACTCCCCTGTTTCTTTGATTCTATGGTTTATTTTTGAGACATATTTTGTGGTCCTATCACAATCCCACAAATATAGGGATCAGTGTGGTCCAAGAATTCACTCCAAAACAGTCTGGATTGGAAGAAGAGCTGATTTATAAAGTATCTTATCACTAACCAAAATGACCTAGATGTCAAATACTTCTCAGGCAACCTTTAGTTTGACAGAAAGTTTATAGAGACCCATTTTTGCAGATGCAATTCCTGATTTTTCCTGCCAAATCAAGAGAAGATGTAAGTATTCTGGCTTGCAGAACTCAGTGAAACATGTGAAACATGCCCTAAAGCACCCTCACCTGACTAATCTCTTAGGGCAGTTTTCTGAGAAGGAATGCAATCAGCTCAGAACAAACTTCTAAATTCAGCCTGTTACATTTCTGCATCCTGCCTCTAAACATATGGGGTTTTTTGTGGGCCAGAATGCAAAATCAGAGGTGTGGTGATTGTAAGAATGTCTCTCTAAGGTATTACAAGGCACACAGTACAGCCAGAAAACATTCATCATATAATTATCTCAGTATTTTGGTTTCAATATTAGTTATAATATGTGTTTTAAGAAAATGTGAACTACTTGGGGTTTTGTGTTTGTTTTTTTTTTTTTTTTTTTTTTTTTTTTTTTTTTTACATGCAGGGATGATTCAGTGCTCAGTTGAGACCATTAAGGCAAATAAATTTTATAGCTTCTGCCAAAGTTCAGTGCTGTCTTTCAAAGATCATCACCAAATTAAGTATTATCTTCTTGTGAATACTTGCAATAACGTTTGAGTAATTATTCCAATTATTAAAAGCTTTAAAATAGTTTTGGATGGTTCCCTGTAAATGTCATATTCCACTTGGCTAAAGATTCTGTCCTGAACTTTTACATTTTCTTTTCACTTTATTTTTGTAAGTAATTATCAGGAAACAATGTGGTTTTTTCTTCAATCTTAAGAAAAGGATAAAATATTAAGAAGTGTTCCTTCTGCAAAAATCACCACATACTGACTCCTCATACACTTCTCACAGATCCAATTATAAACATCAGTGGGCAGTAGATGTTAAAAGGTAATGGTGTGAATTGATTGCCATGGCTGAAAGGGCTTTGACTTTAGGAGTTAGGAGGTGGAGGTTTATGTCTGGTGAGGTCAGATGAAAAGATCATAATGGTCCTGTCTTGTCTTGAAGCCCTGATTGAATCAATAGCATGAATGCCCTAAAAAAAAAAAAAAAACCAAAAAAACCCAAACCCAATTCTCAGTCAGATGAAAATATGCTTGTGAAGGAATTAAATAGGTAATAAGATTTTTTTTTAATAGAATAAAAATTAAGAAATATATAATAATAAAGCAAGAGTGATAATAAAAATTTGAATTTGACATATTTGATATCTAGATAATTTTTCATTAGCAATGTGGTACTGTATAAGCCACCTCTTCTAATCAGCACTAGTTTGGGGTGAATTCTTGGGTTCCTATATAAAATAAGCATTTTATTATCCAAATTTTCCACTGAAGATGCAATACTGCCTACTTTATCTTATTTTGCTCTAATTTATAAACAGTAAACACACTAGAGTTTGTTTTTTGTTTTTTTTTTTAATTTGTATTTTATAATCAGACCACTTAGAGAGGCTGTGCTTTCTCAAGGTGGACCCAGTCTGAACCTCATCTCTTATACTCACATACCCATGCTGTGAGTGTCAGCTGTTATAAGCATCTTATGTTCTAATCTGAATGCTTTCTTTCCACAGACCAATCTGTTTGGGCATGTTTGCATGTGTATCAAGGACTGAATTACGTGTATGAGCATGAGGGTGATTTAAGAGCTGCTTAGGTCTTAAACATGTTAGTGACCACACACCAACTGTCTCTTTTGGACAACATTTTTAAAAATATTTAGCCCAGGCATTCATATCATGGTGTGACTGCTTTTTGTAGCAAAATGTTATGCCAAACCAGGATGCCAAAGAAGGAAGAGGACTGAAAGGTCACGGCCTACTTTTCCAAAGCGGTATTTTGATGCTCAGCAGTCCGTGCTTGAGAAAGGATTAAGAGATTTGAATTGAAGAAGACTATAAAATGGTAAATCAAAATATAAAAGCTTCCAAATTAGGGGGGGCGAAGGGGGACATAGAAAAAATGAGGATGGAAAATGCTGTACAAATATATCTAACATAAATTTTCTAAGTGGAACAATAAAATAACTGTTATCTCTTTCTATAACTGAAAGAACAAATAAGCCTTTGTTTTACTTGTTTACACAAATGTGAATGCAATGATGGACACTGGAAAAAAATTGTGGGAAAGACTTTATGGTATGACAGCTACAATATCTATGATGGAAAGAAAACCAGTAAAATCTGATTGTGCCAAAAGTGTGAGACCAGATACTTTACACTACAGAATGGGACTTCTGCGGGTAGTTTGTAAACCAAATTTGCAGGGAATGTTTTATCAATGTATTAGCATATTGTAGAGCAGATAGTCTGTAACAGAAAAGCTTTGAAGTGAAAAGCAATGTTATTTATTAAATAAGTTATAATGAAGAATTTGGAAATAAGTGGGAAATGAGAAAAGCTGCATTGTGTTTATAAAAGGTGTTAGACTAACATGTTTGGTGAAATGACAGATTTTGTAGACAAATGAAGTGGGGAAGCACTTAACCTAAAGTTTAAAATAGGTAATAAACTGTGGAAAGGACAGACAACAGTAAGGTCTGCTGGACTGGACTGGAAGGGTGTCTTAAAGAGTTCTTCAAGATTCAGTCCTGTGGTCAGGTAAGAATTTCAGTGATGTGTTCAGTACAACTGCCAAGACTACTTTTGAATTTTAGTTACAGAGAATTGAGAAATATTGTTGATGCTGATGATGGAGATCACATGTAGGGTTTGAATTTTTCCTTTTAGAACATCTTTTAGATGTTCTTTAGGACTTAAAGAGTGGAAGTGAAGTCATATGTTACACTCTGAAGAAATATGAGTCTGTAATATGACACAAGAAATTACAGTAAAGGAATTGGGACAACAAAGAAACTATTTTATGAAGGAAAATCAAAGCTATACAGCTTGTTCAGTTTAGGACTGTGGAGCCTGAGAAAGTACAAATATATAAAAGAACTATACAGCTGGGTGGGTGAAAGATCATCTAGCTTAAAGGTAGCAACATTCAGGAAAAAATGTCAATTCTATCTTTAACGAAAGCTCTTAACTGGTATACACGAGAAGTTCTGGAACAGTCCTCTACTATGTGTGGTTCGGGGAAAAATATTAAGAATCTCATCACATCATTGTCTCTATCTAGAGACTTATGGGATCTTCTCTGATTAGTCTGTTCATAATTCTACTTACTGCTTGTAGTCTTTGTTAGAAAAAACTCTACATATCTTCTTATTGAATGTAAGTCACTGCTATCACAACCCTTTCAGCAAGCATGACTCCATGTGGCAAAGCCACATTGGGGCATCATCTGGAGTCATCCGGAACAAGGAGTCACACACTGACATTGTCAGTGTATCTGTAATTCTGCTTTCAGGGATTTTTTTTACCCTGGGTTTGTAGCTTTTAGAATGGGGTCAGTGCAATGCTTTCAATTAATCACAGCTACATGGTTCACTGCAATCATCTTTGGTGATTACAAAGTGGGACATGCAAGACACATGGTCATGATTACACCAAAGACTTTGTTCATAACTATGGAAAAAATTTTCCTTCATTTCTCAATTTCCTATCAAACTGAAAACATTCTTCCACTCCCAGTAAGTGTTGTGCTATTAGCTGGGTTCTAGTCACCTTCTCCAGTGACCCAAAGCTGACTGTTGACAAGTGCTTCTACACATTGAGAAAGTCCTTGATTGAAGTGGAATACTTAAGATATAGAGAGTTATTATGGAGTTTCTTTTCTGTATATAGAAGTGATGTAGTGTGGAGTAAAAATAAAGCAGTGCCCAATCTGTAATCCATTATAATGAAAGATAAATTAAGAAAACCTTATAATTTCTGTATTTCAGGTCTCAAACCAGTTTCAGTTAGTGTACTTCAAGGGAACTGGAACAGGATTTAATTACTTGTCACCGTTCACACAACCAGGTACTGGATGTTAGCCCCAAGTCACTGTTGGGCATGATACACAGGGTGGGGTTTACCCTGAGTTCTTCTGAGTGAGTTTTTCTCTCTTTAGTGACATGTATGTCTATTTCACCCCTTCTCTAGGTGACCCATTGTTCTTTTACTACTCCCCCAGGTGTCTTTGCCTTTCCATTGTCTCTTCTTGACAGAATGATGAAATCCTTAATTTCTTTTCTCTAAGAGTCACAGGTTAATTCCCTGGTCTCCTCAGTACCAGTTCATCAAGTTCACCCTCTAAAACCAGCTTTTCACTAGTATAATTAAGAAAATTCACACCAACTAAGGATTTGGATTTTTCACTTAGCACAGTGAAGACTCCACGTAGAATCTAGGAAAAGTTTGTAACAAGGCAAGAAACTGTAAAAATTATCAACTATGACAGACAGAGAATCACAGAAGTACAGTCACAGAATCACAGGATGCTTGAGTTTGGAACGGATCTCTATGGGTCATATGGTTCAGCCCCCCTGCTCAGGGGGGCCACCTAGACCAGACTGTCCAGGACCATGTCCAGACAGCTTCTGAATTTCAGTTCTATCTGATTACAAATATAACTGAGCTACAGAGGGCTGAAGAAAAGCACTATTTATATGATCTAAAAGTAAGTAAAAGGTAACAAGAAATAAAATCCTAGTAAATGGTTACTGCCTTATAGGAGGTTTTCAAATAAGTGTGTGAAAAAATTGTTTTAGGAAGGAAAGAGTTAACACTGAAGTAGTCATAATCTGGAGAAGATATTTCAGAGATAGATGGATTGATGTTGAATTAGAGGTGGTCTTCCTTCAGAACCCATTTGCAATTTAGTCTTTCTGAAAGTGTGTACACAGCTATATTTGTATATATGTCTACAGAGGACTCAGATTTTCATGTTTAATTTTAATTTCCAAGCAGTAGAAGGAAGTTTGACCACAGTCAATAATCAACACATGACAGCGGTTCTTATTACTGTGAAAAAAGTTAACATACAGTAGCTATAACTGATGAAACAAAATGTGTCCCATATTGTGAAAAGATTGTGTGGGTGTGCAATTACATATGTATGTCACCTTCTCCTTCTGGGACTGCACTTCGCTAGAAAACTGAGGAGCTGCATAAAACATACCCTTTTGTTGAGTAGTCCTTATACCCATAACCTTTGGTGTTTTGAGAGAAGGAAGAATGAGTTGCATCCTGGTTCAAAATGCTATTCATGTATTTTATGGATTCAGAATTTAGTAACTTCTAGGAATCAAGTATCTAGAGAATGCCATTAGCAGTAGACAAGAAGTTACCTTTCCAGCAATCTTTCTGAGTCAGAAATACTGCTGCCACAGGAGTAATGAGTTCTTGTAGCCTCCCTTATGCACTCTCTGAGGAGAATAAGCGCAGGGAGGTCTAGAATTCACATCTGAAATTTCTGATAAGTATTTTAGATTGGATACGCCCTAATTAGGGTTCTCATTTAGAATATTTAGGTAGCCTCCTGCTGAGCAACATCTTTTCCAGTAAGCCGAAGTTCTGCTTTTATGTGGAATTTAAGTACTCAAAGAGACACAGGGTCTTTGTCTTACTGCCTTGGTGCTTGACAGGCCCAAGGAATCAGAGTTTTACCATGTGAAATGCTGTGACCATCTAAAATGATTTCAACAAACTGCCCACGACATGCTAAGTTGGTAGCCATGCCAAAATACTACAACCTTAGATAAGCAACTCGGAACTTACCACGCTCAGAAGGCTGTTTTGGATTTAAACACCACAGTTCTAGCCCTTCACTTATGTATTTTTGCAACAAGACTCTCACTTCAGAGAGATTACTTTCTGTGTTTAGTGAGAAAGATTGATTTTGTATATATTTGATTGTGCTTGGGGCTTTTCTCTGTGTGTTCTTTTTATTTGGTTTTATTTGTTGTGGTTTGGGCATCCTTTTGGTTGGTTGATTTTTTTTTTTTTTTTTACTGGCTGTAAATTATAAGTTGTTAAGCATTTTATCATCTTAGCATTTAAGATATGTTCAAGACAAGGAATCAACATAAGACAAAAAATCTAGAAGTCTGTGTGATGAGGGGGAACAGTTTCAGGAAAAAAAAAAAATGTAGCTTTCCAAAGAGATGTTAGAAAAATATAAATGTATAACAACTGAGAGATACTTACTTTTTCCAGTCTCATGCCTTAAATGGTGTATCTCATTATTTATTAAAAGAATGGACATTTGCATGTGCTTCTTGTTTATACTGATCCATAAGCTTAAAAAGTGCAGGCACTGAATCTCTTAACGTGCATGCGATAATTCAGTGCAACATCTTCTGAATTTTTTTTGCCAAGTGTACCATAAATAAGCTCCAATTACAGTATACATTTTCAGCTATTATTTTCCACAAAGTGGAAATGAAAAATAATATAAGGTGACTCATTTTTGATTTATGTGTCTTACTGATTAGCTTTTAAATAAAGCTTATATACACTTTGTTTAAGTTATGGATAAGTACATTTCCTTCTCACTTAAAAGGGTAAAGTCTGTTTAATGCACTAGCAAGAAGAGACATTGTATTAGGGCCAGTCTGAAAAAAACTCTAAAGAATTCCAAAGGCTGAATATAAAGCTAATATAGCATATCTGAACATAGAAAATGTTGCAGAAAACTCGTAAATTGATTTCTATCATAAAGAATAAAATGTGGAATATTATTGTTGTGGTCAACCATGCTCTTCCCTCTCATTTCTTATGATAATTTCAAAAAAATTATAAAACTTCAAATACCAAGGGCCTGGCTGCTTTTGTTCTCCATTCTGGTATGACTTGGACTTACACTTCCAAGAGAGTTTGTTTCAGTATGAATGCTTTTTCAAAACTTTTTTTTTTTTTTTTTTTTTTTTTGGTGCAGGATTGATTGATTGACATTGTTGCTTAGATATAAACAAAATCAGTATTGAAATCCAGAACTTGACCATAGGAACTTATCTCATTTTTCTAAATATTCTTTCTTATGTACTGGGAAAGGTTTATTGAATTGCAGTCCCTCAGCATCTTTCACACAGCTTTCTCTTCTGCTGTACAAGGATTTTTCTGCAATTCAATTGCCTATATCCATCTCCAAGGTAGTGAGCTATTCTGACATTTTTGCTTGCACGCTCACGATCCAACCTCATAATCAATAGTAATTTTTACAACCAAACAGCCTTCAGATGGTACTTAAGATAGATCCTGGTTAAAATCCCAGTCACTGTAATCAAAAAGAGCATGTCAGATACTAAGGCCAGACTGACCAGTTCATGTAGTGAGATGGTAATAATAATCCCATACCTATGTACTAAACATTAAAAGGGGCCTTCACAAGTCTGCTTTTCATTGCTTACATCAGCTAAACTTTTCCTGCTTGAATGGGAATGTTCCTTCATTCTGCTTTTGGCATTATTGAACTGTTGTCCCCTTAGCAACAAAGACCCACTATCCCTCTCTGTCCTGTGGAGCTTCAGACTATAGGATATGAATGAGTAGCTGGAGGAGGATATCAGAGCTTGTGTTTCATGTATCAACATAGCAAAGCTCCTCAGAATTAAAGACTGCTTGTTTGCTTTTAAAAATGTAGAGAGATATGAAGGCAATTGTGCCTATCTGTTTACAGATGTTGTAGTGATTTATCTGTGGAATGTTTTACCTGTGGGTTTAAGCTCCATTGTAGCCTAGCACGGAAGCAGTTGATTTTCCTGGGATGGGAAGGCTCTCCCATCCTGCAGGGCATAGAAGACTGTGGAGACACTTTTGCTGTCTATGAAAAGGCACCTTAAAATCTTTACAGAGATAGCTCTGTGCTTAAATACGATGTTTTAATATCCCCTAATATAAAGTTGGAGAGCTCTGCAGGTTTCTTTTGTCTAGTTTTACTTGGTAAGTCTAAAGAAGAGATAATTTATAACACCTGTAAAAACAGTATCTCTATTCTATAGAGTTACTAGTCAGCGCTGCTTTTATACCGTTATCTGATCGCATCATGATCAAAAAGACAAGAGTGCTCATGGTCCTCCAGGCATTCTGGCTTTCCAGTCCTTTTCCACATGTCCCTAAATTGTGAAGATGTGATAGAAATGGGGGGTAGGGAAGTCTGGAGAGTTTGTACTTAAAATATTGCAGAGGTTTGGAAGATCTGGACAGCATGGGAACCTGTCAGCAGGATTGGAGGGGTTTCTCTTCAGGGACTGGGTCAGTGGCCAGAGAAATATCCAGTGCTTAGGGGTTCCTGAATCTCAAGAAGTTTTCTCAATGTGCAGAATCAGTATGTAAATCCAAACACAACATCCTTCCCTTCCCTTCCCTTCCCTTCCCTTCCCATCCCTTTTGATGTGGATAAGAGTAAAGTCAATAATATTATATAATAATTTATTATTGACTTTATTATATTTGCATAAAAGTTCTTTTTTTCAGAGACAACATTGCATATTGTATGCAATTTAAATTTTTTTAAAGGTAATATTTCTTAGAAAGTTTTTGTTATTTGGTCAAGGTATTGTCTTTAGATCAATAATACTTGGCAAAAATATAATACTAATCCAAAATACAGGAATCATTAGGTAAAGAGCTTGGTTTTCATATTTGTTTTACAAAGGTTTGAAATAACAATGAAAATGTTCAGAATAGTTGTCAAGCTCAAGTGGTAGGTTTCATTGTTACATTCACACACAAAGGCAGCATATACCATATATATTGTTAATAG
>NW_008611422.1:12526-43917 GCF_000691845.1 Merops nubicus
AAAAAAATCCACTTTCTCAGAGTAAGATATCCTAAATAATATAAAGTATAATTCTATTGAGAAATACTAATTTAAATACATCAATAAGAACTCATCTTCTAAAACCATTGTTTAAACTGAAGGATATTAAGACTTTTGCAAAGACTAACTTTCCTGAAGTATAACAGTATTCCTTTTTTTGTCTGTTTTTTTTTTTTTTACCTTAGTAGAGTACAAAAGTTATTCTAAATCAGAAAGGAATTGTGATAACCTGTAAAGTAAAGAACTGGCATGGACACAAAAATTATATAAAGATCTATACAATGATTTCTTCTGATGCTTATCACAGAGGAAGTGTAATGTCAGATGATTATCAGGAAAAATTTGGCTGCAATTATTTTAGTACAATATTGAATACATTTATGGAAGAGTCTATAGAGAAGAATCTACTTCCTATATTGAAGTGTTAGAAGTGGGATTTGGTCTGGTGCCTCCCAGTTGAGACCATGAATTCCTGCCCACAGGGGACCTGGACACAGGGCTTTGTTTGAGACCAAAGGAAAGCACAGCCCTTGACCTGCCTGGTTTGCTTGCTCCTTGTCCAGCACCACATTCATGATGTCCCACCTTCTCTTCTAGTCCAACACACCTAGACATGTAAGTAGGACTCAAAAATTAGGAACTGACACACAGCCTTGCAGGTAAAATGGATAGTTGCTCCAAATGCTTAGGATGGGATAATCTGATCTGCTGAAAGGTTTCATTAGACTTCTCCCTTAACCCTTAAGAAGAGTGACGAGTTTCAGTCTTGCAAGACCCACACTGCACAATTTGTCTGCATTCCCAGTTTCACAAACTGCTGCTGAAAGGCCACATTTTGGTTTTGGGTGATCTCATCCATCTGGGAGCAAAGGGCCAGCTCCCAAGCCCAAACATGGTTGTATGACTGCATCTAGAGGTTGTCTGGGTGTGACCAAGAGCAACATTTGGCCTTAGAAATTAAGCAAAGACCTTTCTTTTCTGACCTGACATTAATAATTGTCCTTTGCTCATATTCAAAATATTCACACTGCAGCCCAGTGTCCATTAAGAAACCCCACAATCCATTTTGCGTTGAAAAAAACACGTGATTCCAAACATCTGTGCCCACAATGTGTAAGTGTGTTAAAATGAATTTAAACATTTAGTAGCCAAGTAGTTTTTGATTCTTTAAAATAGTCACTAGAAACATTAAGGTTTTATACAGGAACATATAATACCTCCAGCTAATGTTTTTCCTCAAAAAGAATCATTAAATTTAAATCTAGTCCTGTAAAGTACTGTGCTTCATCATAATAAGTATGATGGGATTTGTCACCAGAGACCACCAGAAATCTTCAAAGCTTGGAGCAGTCAGGAATCTCATTCTATTGTGATCTCCCAAATCTGTTAAATACCAGACCTTTTGAGGTCCTCCAGATGATCTTTTGACAGTTCAAGGAATATTTACAAAGTAAAACTCCATTATGATTTAAAGATGTGTCCTGTCCTTTCTGTCCTGCCTGCTGCCATGCCTCCTGTAACCTATGCAGATCTTACATAGAGCACCTGCACCAAAAGGACGCATGTTTGTATATATATATAGCTGAACATTAGTTCTGCATATTGTTACTACAGTGTAGAAATAAACAGTAATCTGCATAAAAATGTTACTGTATGCTGTCTATGATAAAAGAAAACAAAAGAAGACAAAAATTTCTTATGATTTAGAATATACCTCCTCCTTTTCTACTAAATTTCATAAACAGCAATAGTTTCATTTAACAGAAAAATTGATATTACCTTGATTCAAATATTCGGTATAATTTTTTTTTCCCTCTTTTTTTTAAGTTATTGAATTTCTTTTCTGTGTATATAAATTTCACTAAGCAATGACAGGAATATTTCATTATTGAATTGAAACATTTCTAATAAAGCCAGCATCTCTCCTTTGATGCAGGGTAAAAAAAAAAATATTTCTAAACACATTTTTAAATTTGGTTCTGTCATTTGAAATGTATTTTCATTTTAAAAGTCACAACAATCACAGTTTTAGACTGTAGATCCCAATGTAATGGCAAAAGTAAAATATATTTTTCTATTCTAGTCTAATCATCGCACTTTTAGTGTCTCAGAAATGTTAGCAAACTGGAAAAGATAGTAACTTCCATGATTAAAATGAGCTTTCTTAATGATACAGCAATAAAATGCAAGCTAAACTTGAATTTAGAGCAACATCACCCTGAATATTTACTGGTATAGTATTTTCAAATGACCAAATCTGTAACAGTTAATTTTCAAGAAATCAGTAATTTGAAATAACATTTGGTGTTATTAGACACCACACTCATATGGCTACAACTGGTGAGATGATTTCTTCTGATATCTGTGAAACAGGCTTCCAAAAACACTTTGAAAAGCACTTTGAAAGAGTAGGACTGAGGATCCTGATTCATGGTGCAAAGTGGATTCTAATAAGGTACTGATAGGCCTCTAATAAGACTGAACCAGATAAACCAAGGATATATTTATGTATGTTTTACACTCAGAGGAAATCTACTTCCAAATTTCAAAGCTTTTAGTAGAAATGATGGGAAGCAACCTATTTTTCCCACCTCTCTGCACTCATATTCCCCCAGTACCCAAGTATCTTCCTGTTCTTCCTACTCCTTGGGACATATGAATTTAGCTCCATGCTTATGGATATTGATAATCTCAAAGAAAATGCTGGATTCAACATTTTTTCTGTTTTTCCTCCTGCCTGCCAGCCCATGACATTCTGTATGAGTCAGTGTCATACCCTGAGATTTAGACCATCTCAAGTTTTAAACAGAAACAGGTGATGTTTTCATAGCTGAGCTGTATCAGAATTAAATATAACCCTGCTACACTAAATGAAGTCTTCTGATTTCTGATGTAATTTAATACAGAAGAAAAATCTCTTGGATTAATATTTGCATGACTAGCTCCAGAACTGCTGACTGTGATCAGCTGTGTATCAGGTCAAGGGCTTTAATTTCTGGCTCTACCCCATCTTTACTCTCTACTCTCAATGTTTTTAATGACATATCCTTTTGTTAAGTTTAAATTACTACAAGTATTTAAAATGACATCTCTTCATAGTAATGTAGTTAAAATTCAATCTGATTTTTCAAGGATGCATCAGAATATGAATTTAAAAATAGAAAAATTAAAATAGAAATCTGAGGTCTCATAAATCATGTTTACCACACAAAGAATGGACAGGAAGTTCTTCTGCTTCAAACTCCCTATTAGGGGATATCAACATAATCTCTAATACAAGTTCCTCTGATTTGTTTTTGTTAGTTATAAGGTGAAATCAGACTACAAGAAAGGCATTGAGGTGCTGGAGTGTGTCCAAAGAAGATCAATGAAGCTGGTGAAGTGTGTAGAGCACAAGTCTTATGAGGAGTAGCTGAGGGAGCTGAGGTTGTTTAGCCTGGAGAAAAGTAGGCTCAGGGAGACCCTGTCGCTCTTTACAGCTGCCTGACAGGAGGTTATAATCATAGAATCATAGAATCCTTTAGGTTGGCAGAGACCTTTAAGATCATCAAGTCCAACCATTAAGCCATTAGGGCTCTAAAGTCCTCTGCTAAAACAGATCAGAATCTGTCAGGGTTGGAAGGGACCACAAGGATCACCCAGTTCCAACCCCTCTGCCATGAGCAGGGACATCTCAATCTCCCACTAGATCAGGCTGTCTAGAGCCTCATCCAGCCTGGCCTTAAAGACCCCCAGGGATGGGGCCTCAACTACCTCCCTGGGCAACCCATTCCAGGGTCTCACCACTCTCATGGTGAAGAACTTCTTCCTCACATCCATCCTGAATCTTCCCACTTCAAGCTCTGCCCCATTTTCCCTAGCCCTGTTGTTACCCGATAGCCTAAAAAGTTCCTCCCCAGCTTTCTTGTAGGCCCCCCTAAGATACTGGAAGGCCACAATAAGGTCACCTCGGAGCCTTCTCTTCTCCAGACAGGTGGATGTCAGTCTTCCCTCCCAAACAGCAAGTGCTAAGGTGAGAGGAAATGGCCTCTAGTTGCACCAGAGAAGGTTTGGATTGGATATTAGGAAAAATTTCTGCACTGAAAGGGTGTCATGGTTTAACCCCAGCGGGCAACTAAGACCCACACAGTTTGCTCACTTCCTCCTAGTGGGATGGGGGAGAGAATCAGAAGGATAAAAGTGAGAAAACTTGTGGGTTGAGATGAAGACACTTAAATAAGTAAAGCAAAAGCCACACACACAAGGAAAGCAGAACAAGGAATTCAGTCACCACTTCCCGATGACCGGCAGGTGTTCAGCCATCTTTGGGAAACCTGTACCCCTCCAATTCTCTATTCTGCTCCCTGGGGTAGGGGAGGGTGAGTGAGTGTCTGCCAGCCAGGTTTAAACCACAACACAGGGCTCCTTCATGTGTAATGGTTACCTGGGAAGACAAATAATATAATTGCGAATATCCCCCTGTTCCTTCTAATCGCCCCAGCTTTATATGCTGAGCCTGATCTCATGTAGTATGGAATATCCCTTCTGTCAGCTGAGGTCAGCTATCTCATCTGTATCCCCTTCCAGCTTCTGGTGTGCCTCCAGGCTGCTTGCTGGTGGGGTGGTGTGAGAGGCAGAAGAGGCCTTGACGCAATGTAAGCACTGCTCGGAAACAACAGAAACATTCCTGTCACCAACACTGTTTGCAGCACAAATCCAAAACATAGCCCCATACTAGCTACTATGAAGAAAATAATCTCTGTTCCAGCTAGAACCAACACACGGGGTTATGAAGCACTGGCACAGGATGCCCAGGAATGTGGTTGAGTCACCATCCTTGGAGGTATTAAAGATGTGTAGACATGACACAGGGACGTGGTTTAGTGGTGGAGTTGGCAGTGCTAGATTAATGGTTTGACTTAATGATCTTAACGGTCTTTTCCAATATAAATTACTTTATGATTCTATGAAATTGATGTGATTTTTTTTTTTTAATTTCCACCAAAGAATTTTCAATAGCTTCATATCACTCAATATTCTAGTAGGTCATGCTCATATCAGAGGGGTAGGAGGTCCAGTTTGAGCTCTTCTCTGTGTTTGAAGATGTTTGTGCCTTTGCTGGATATATGCTTTTTCTGTCATGACAAATTCCACATGGAAGAGACTTTCTCATTCTCTTCTCTTTTCTAACTATAAGCAGCAGATTTAAATCTGTCTTACAGACAGATAGATGGCAGTTGTAGCTAACAGCTAATTTGACTTGATTTTTCTGACTAGAAACCATGTCAAAGTCTTAATTTCTGTTACTTTGTTACTGTTGAAATTGCACAGAATAGAAATGAATCTGAAGGGAGATTATGGGGCTGATTTCAATAAAATTCTATTTTCTGTACTGGTTTTCAAGAAAGCATACATAACTATTTCTCTATTTTTTTCATCAATAACAGGCATAGATTTATTTTTCAATATTTTACTGAAATAAAGGAGTAGTTTTATCCTTAATGTCAAACTGAGGTACACAGGAAATGCACATTTAATTCAACAGTTCTAAAAGGAAATATTTAATTTTAGAAATGCTTTTTTGAGTAAGTAATAACTTTAAATGCCATTTAACACCCTATCTATTCAAGACAGTATATTTCATTTAAAAAAATCACTGTTAAATTGACAAGTAAAAATGTGATGTTTTAAATAATGCTAGAAGCAACAGAAAAAATATTTCAGATTGAAACAAGCAGTTACTTCATCCTACCAAAAAAAGAAAAAGAACACACAATCCCACCTTTTGATTTGTGTAAATAAAATATAACATGAAGGAGCAGTACATAATACAAGAGCTACCAATGACCACCCCACCCCTTTAAAGCATTTTCTTGCGTGGCTCCAGACATCTCTTTTCTGAAAGCCAAATTAAGGCTTTTAATAACTCATTAGCTTGAGCTTTACAGACTACAAAAGAATTAAGCATGTGTGCCAAATTCTGAATGTCGAGATAGTTATGTTAACACATTAAAATATCATGTTCGGCAAGTATCAAAATGATGTATCTTGTCCTAGAAAGATGTAAAGATCTCTGAAAGCTTTATAGGTAAAATAGTTTAAAGGGATATAATAATAATTAATTGCCTTTGAAACTATAAATTAATACTAAAATGAATAGACAAAAATCTGAATGAACATTGCTATCTGTAAAATTCCCTTGATATACGTAACTTAGTTTTAATCAAAAATTGTGATCTTTCCAAAAACTTCCCATCAAAATTATTTAACTGTGGGCATCATTCATTTCAGATTCTCCAGACTTTCAGTGTTGTTCAAGTTCACCGCTAAAGGCCCTCCAACGCTGTATTGTAAGACAAGCTTCACATATGAGAGATATTCAGAAAACACCTTCACTGGTTATTTGTATTTTAAGGAAGGCAAAGCACTGTCTCTTAGCCAACATGAAGGAAAACATTTTATGATGGAAAACGTAAGTCAAAGTCCCCCAGCACTGGCAGTTTTTTTACACAATGAAGTGCTGGGGTTTAAACCCTCAGCCCTGAATGAGGGTTGGCATATGGATGATGTCCACAACCAGGCAAGAAAGACCCTCCTGATTGGTTTTCACCCAGCCTTGGGTGGGAACTGATTAGGAGATCACCACCAGGTGTCCCCAGCTTCCACATTAACTTGGAGGTGGGGCAAAAAGCCAATTATATAAGAACTGACTCTACCTGCAATGGAGTTGGGCTGTCTGCTTATACAATGCATGTGCTCTGTGAGGGTTCTGGTTATTGAAAGGGCTCCCTTTCAAAAAAAAAAAAAAAAACTCCCAGCAAATAGAGTTCCCAGTAGCAGTGGGGCGAGGTTGAGACAGAAGAGGAATTACAGGGCTTTCTCTGGGCAATTACTCTATGACTGGGATCAGACTGATTGTCTGGGTCCTTCCTTCCCCTATGGCTTGGTTTTGGAATTGACTTGTTCCCTTCTTTGCTACATTATGTGTCGTGTGTGAATACACTGGTCTATTTATTCCTCCAGTGGTGGGCCACCTTAGATCTCTTGCATACGACCTAGGACCAGAGGGAGGGATCTGTCTCATGTGTTGCCTGTTAATGATAATATCATTATATGTTGGGCAAACGGTCAGCAGAAGATGCTTCCAGCTTCGTTTGCTTTGAGTTGCTTCTTTGTACTAGTTTTAACACTGATACATTCCTACTTATTACTCTTAAAACTATACTGTGCCTGTGCATATTGTTTCACAATGACACAATTAAAAAAACCCAAACAGATTCAAATTATTGTAGTGAAGTACTCTGAAGCCATTTTATGTTTGCTGTCAATATTTCATGCACCAGAATCCTGCTTGTAGTAGATGTTTTCCAGGAGAATAGGATTCAACTTTTCCATTTGTGGGGAACGGTTCATTTTCTCCTTTCCCCACATAAGACTAAACAAAATGCCTTTCAAGCCAGCAGAGCAAGTGAAATGCCTTGTGTGAAGACTTGTGTGAGGAGAACTAGCTATTTTCAGAAGACAGGGAAAAGCAGTCAAGATTAGTCAGGCAAAGAAAGGGTATCAAACCTGGACAAAGACAACATTTTAAAGCTATTACATTATGCAAGTTTGCTTTCTTTTATTACTCTTCAGGTATCAATGTCCTAATAGTTTTTCCTTTCTGCTGAGTTGCAGTAAGCACCTGGTGGTCTCATAGGCTGCTTTATACAGTGAAGAAAAAATAAGAGGTATGAAGTATTTAAAGTATAAGCCATTTTTTTTTTCATTCACACCTGCCATAGAAAAAGAGATTAAAAAGAACATGCTATGCACACTCTTCTTTATATAACTTTCTTTTCCAGAACACTCAACACCAGCTTCTCAGGGAGTAGCTCTACCTCAACGACTAAATATAAATAAAAATCAAACTGAAACAGCTTCCAGTGCTTGCACATCTCCCTTTATACAATACTTTGCTTAACTCAGGTACCACTCTTTCATTTCTTTTCAAGGCTGAAAAATTGTGAACAGAATATATTAAAAAAAAATAATTAAAAAAACTCCGAACAACTGAATTAAAAACTAACTGAATGTACAGTTACTGATATACAACAAAATATACTAGTTCCTTCTGCTTCTTTCCCACAAACCAGATTTACCAATTTTTGCCTAACTTTACACATCGAGTTACTATATTTGCCAAGTTCATTCTCTCCTCTGCTCATTAATAAATGAGGAAATATTTATTAATATTTCCTCATTTATTAATTAAAAAATAATAAATGAGGAAATAAAGTCAGGAAATAAAACAGAAGAAAGAAATTATACACTCTGGATTAAATTTTACAAACTGCTCACTGGTTGCATTAAGGAACACTTCAGAAGGAATAAAGAGGGGTCTTGATAATGCAAGAACTTGTGGTGTTGTCCAGTGTGAAAAGGGCAGTACTACAGCCTTATATCAAGTACAGCTGATTGTCTCCTTGAAACTTCTGTGATTTTCTGTGCTGCCAGTTCTTCTCAGGGAGGACAGCAGATTCCACCCTTCTTCTTAGCTTGTAAGGAATATAGCCCATCAGTATCTTCCTGATTTTTTTCATTTTATTGAAGCTAATCTCCAACAAGTTACATGTGTATGGAAAATAGTGAGCAGCCCTTAGAGGATACTTATAAACAGTATTTTAGTTTACATTCTCAATTCAATGTTCACTTTGAGGATATCTATTTATTTTTTTTCTTCTAATTATCACAGAATCATAATCCCTTTCATGGATCTTATATATTTGAAAATGATAAATAGATCACAGTTATCTCAAGGACAAGAATGATTTTCAATAAGTGTTGAACAGTTGGACAGCTCAGCTGGAAATAAACTTGGTCTAAATCTATCCCAGATGTATTCACTCTGACATCAATTGTACAGAACCTTAGGAAACACTTCTTGTGAAGGTCTGCAGGGTTCAACAGTGCTACCTCTTGGGAATTCACTGTGTTACTGTAACTTTGTTTGACATGGGCTCTACACAGAGCTCGTAAATCAGTGCAGAAGAGCATGGTGAAAGGAGATCTGGGATTACTTGGTAGACAGAGATAACCCTATTCCTGTCATTTCACAACCAAAGTGAAAGTTTTTTTCTTTATGAGAACTGGATTTACTCGGAAACATGCGTAAGATGCTGACATGTGTGGTAATGGTGATAGAACAAAACATGGGTTCTGTAAGAGAACCTCATTATTATCTTAATGGTTTAGGAGAAATCACATGCAAAAACTATTTTGAAGGATTTCAGGAAAAAATAATAGGTAATAGTATTATATGTTGATATGTGAGGCTTACAAACTACAGGTTAGTCTGCATTCTTTCTGTCAAACCAAGGATTGTAGTTTTAAGAATGAGCTACTAAAAGACAGTTTAGAATTAGGTAAACTATCAGGAAAAAAAAAAAAACCAACTTTTTAAGGTTTCAGTCTTCCAAGTATTGTTAAGCTTGAAGCTACATACATTGATTCATCTTTCAAGTATGTTTTATGGCATTGCAGTTAAGCTTTTTACCTACAACGGAGAACTACAATCTGCTCCTGAGTAACAGTGTGATAGCTAAGAAGATGACCATAATTTTCTCTAATGTCACCTCATTCCTCAACTTCACACGCATTACCAATATCATGTTAACTTAAAATACTATGTATTTATGGATGATTTGACTCATATTTTGTAATCTGTGTAAGCAAACTCAGAAAGTTAACATTGCTACACAAGCTTTAATTCCTGATAGAAACCCACTTCCTTTAGTTAACATCACTATAGCTTTCTAAATTAAGGGCAAATGATGGAATTCAGCTACTCCCCTCGACTTACACAGTCTATTTCCAGACAGAATTTCAGTAGGTTTATTTATGGAATCATAACGTTCATTCTTTACAAGGATTTTAATACTCATTAAGCTGGATGTTATGACACTTGGTGCACATGTGACATGGTTCTTTGGAATGTTGATTTTTTTTTTTTAAATCAAGACTGATGGAAGAGGGTATTTTCATCTACCTCTGTCTTGAGTAAGAGCTAGTACTTGTTTCTGCTAAATGCCATGAACAAAGAACGGAAAATTGCTGTGTTTTGTATGGCTTTTAATATAAAATAATAATGTGCAGGTGAAGAACCAGTATATCTTTAGATACATCTAGATACATGTTTAACTACATCATCATGGAGCTTTTGTGACTTTTGTTTTGGTGTTTTTTTTTGTTTTGTTTTGTTTTGTTTAGTTTTTGTTTTGTTTTGGTTTGGTTTGGTTTTGTTTTGGTTTTGTTCTTTTATGTTAAGCTTTTTATATTTTTATGCCTCTTATTCAGTAATGCTAGGGCATAAAGGTGATGGATAGCAAGTCTAATTAATTGAATAATGTTCGAGGGCTAGTAGGAGGGGCTGATTTGTATTTAGCACAGTTATGACATTCAGTGTTTTAAAGCTCACTAAGTAGGTTTTTCTGGGTAAAACCTATCAAGTAAAATGAAATTGGCCTATGCACCAATAATGTTTTGTTAAAACAAAGGATGCAGATGTGTTGGTTTTGGGGTTTTTTTGTGTATAAATACTTTGTTCTGATATCCTTTTCTTTCAATGATTGCTACTGGTATCTGAATTGAGTAACATTGAGTATTTTGCTGCATTAATAATGTGCTATTAATTCACCTTGCTAAAGGACATAAAAATAAGATAAATCAAAAGACACTTTTTCTCAATTTGCAACTCAAACATTTGATCTTTTTACTCATCCTGTGGGTAATACTTATTTCAATTGACAGTGCTCATTCCAGTGCCCTTTTGAGTTAATGTTTCTCACAGGCAAAAAGATACAATCTTAAATGCACTGAATTTCATTAAAACTCACCATGGAGATCAAACAATATTTATTTTCAAAGTGTTATATTTGAAAAATATGTTAACCTGTTAAATCCAGAATGAGAGTGCTTCACATCTTTTTTCTTCTTTTGCTAGTAGCATAGTGTTTATCATGCAATCCTCAGTATTGTAAATGTAACCAATCAGAATGAACATTAGCTAACTGATTAACATCAATTTAATAATAAAAAGAAAAAGAATGGTGTGTGTGAATTATAATTGGCCATATGTACAATAAAAGTCCAAAATAAGGTGCTATTGGCTATACCAGTCCTTTGTAGTAAGCAAAACTGCACACGTAACATACAATTCTGTGCAGATTTGAGATTGTTGTGAAGGTATGTTCCTAAATGTAATCATTTAAATATGTTTTTAAATAAAAGTTTGGTCCCCTATACAACAAGCAACAAGAAAGTGTTCCTTCCTCTCTGCACAGCACTGGTGAGACGTGTCTGAAGTACCGTGTCGAGTTCTGGGCCCCCCGGCACAAAGGACACAGACATTCTGTAGGGAGTCCAACAAAGGCCACAAAGCTGATGAACTGGAGCATCTCCCCTGTGAGGACTGTCTGAGAGACCTGGGACTGTTCAGCTTGAAGAAGAAAAGGCTCAGAGGGAGGGAGAGTACAAACAGGACAGAGCCAGGCTCTTTTCAGTGGTGCCCGGGGACAGGAACAAAGGCGATGGGCACAAACTGAAGCATAGCAGGTGCTGTCTGAACATCAGGGAACACTTTTTACTGTGAGGGTTACTGAGCACTGGCATAGGTTGACCAGGGGAGTTGTGCAGCCTTCGTGCTGGGAGATATTCAGAAGCTGATTGGACATAATCTTGGCAGCCTGGTCCAGGTGGCCCTGCTTGAGCAGTGGGACTGAAAGACATGATCCCCAGAGATCCCTTCTAATGTCAACTACTCTGTGATTTTGTGATCCTGCATGATCCTCATTAGATCAGTATTCGATCACTATTTCAAAATGAACATTGTGAAGATAAATGTCAAGGATATGCCTGTATTTATATTATCTTCATATTTATATTTTTATTCAATTTATATTTGCATTCATACTCATATTTAATGCCTATGTGTACCTCTGCTGTAGCTACTTTGTGTTGTCCATTTCATTGTTCCTTTTTGAACTTAAACATATAGCAAGGTTTGTAAGGACAGCTTGCTTTCTTATTGGACCAGCTGACTGAAATAAAGGATGCTTTTTCTAACACTTGCAGATGACCTGCAGGTTATACTGAAGCTCACTCAACTTCTTCATGGGATATAGAGATCAAGAAAAAACATCTGAAAAGCTCTAATCGTGAAAATATTATTCCAGGAAAGGAATATTTTATCTTAATCCAGGAAAACTACTATTTCCTTGAACAATTCAGTTTTCTAGCTATGACATTTTATTTCCAAGTGTCCAGTGTATCTGACCATGTTACAGAGAGAATGGAAATCATCGGCTCAATAACTCAGTGCACTAGATCCCTACCAACAACAGTATCCTATTGAAAAGAGGGAAGAAATGCCAGATTCCCAAACTTGTCTGCTTAGGGATATCATCCAGGAGAATTATAGCAGTAAAACTACAGTGTTACTGCTATACTGGTATAACTCCCCCATGAACTCTCTGTTTCAACATAAACACTGCCATAATATAGTAATTTCTCTGCTCTAGTATAATTATTCCTTTGGATGCAGTGCAATTATAAAAAAAAAAAAAAAAAAAAAAAAGAAAAGAAAAAAAAAAGAAATCACTGTTTGAAAAGGGTTTTGGTGTCACATGGGGAGTTATGTCTTCATGGTGGTAGGAGTGTAATTACACCACTGTGGTTGTGAAGCAGAAATACCACTTAATTACAGTGATTGCCTAAAGATATATCATATATACTTCTTTCTTTCAGATCCCAAACATTTAATGCCTACAATGAACATGCTTTTGGTAGAATGGTTAATGGAAAGTATACTAACCATATAAATGTTTAAGAGAAATAGAAATGGGAGAGATCCCTTGACACCCAGATGAAAAGAAATAGAAATAGAGAATTATGAAGGTAATTTTGCGTATATCTAGTGTATCACTTTGTTGCCTTCTAACAGCTAGCGTGGTGATGGAAGGAACACTGCAGTCCACTGTCCATATTTCAAAATGCATTTAAGGTTTTCATTATCTTATTTCTCTGCACATGTTGGGGATTTTTAAAGAAAAAAAAAAAAAAACAAACTTATGGTATTTCATCCTCAAAGAATGTATGTTCCTATGCCATGTGCAATGGAATAAATTCACAACACTTATTGTTTCTAAGAGTCGCATGACTAATCCATCACACATACACAGAGCAATGGAAGCTTAAATTCAAATACTTTAATAGTTTCAGGAAACCAAAATAAGTTTCGGGTTTTATGAGAACACTCACTGCTTACTGCTGACAAGAAATGAGACACAAAATTCCATCTATTAGAATAAATGTTTCCCAGAATCAAGGATAACAAGACCATGAAGCTAACACTTAACTGTGCCTCTTTCTTTCTTCATACTGTTCTTCTCACACTTATTTTATGTGTTAGAAAAATACAGATTTTTATGGATATCATGAGATATCTTTGTATATTTTTTAGAGATCTTGGAGGGAGAAATTAAGAATAACATAAATGCTCAAAGAAGTCAGCAAAACTTAGGAAAGTTAAACAAAAGATAGTGTGAGCAACGTGAAGTCCACCTTATCTTGTAGTGCAAATATTACAACTACTATGCAGACATGGACAGGTAAGATTTCTGCTAATAATTAACATCTCTCTTAGAAGGAATTTCACTACCTTCTTTCAAACTAGGCACCTAACCCTTGGGAGGAGGAGGAGGTAAACACATACTAGAGATACCTTTAATGAAGTTTGACAAAGAAATTATTATTGTCTGTGAGGTATCAGTCCATTTTTTTTTTTTTCTTTAAATACATTGGCATAGGACCTGGTTCAAAGCAAACTGAACACAGAGGAAGATTTCTCCTTGTTTTTGGGGACTTCTGATTAGGCCTAACATAATGAGAAATGTTTAAATAAATGCGGATACTCTATTGTTAAACTAAAAACAGTCAGATGCAAACTGAGCTCATTGTTCCTTAACATTCTCCTTTTAAGATCAATGTACAACTGGAGATAATTTTCATACCCCATTTGAGCAGAAAGATCTTTTTATTCTTTTCTTCATAGTAGCTTTTTTTGCCTTTCTTTTGTTGTTGCTGTTTTGTTGTTTTGGTTTGTTTTGGGTGAGTTTTTTTCCCTCTTGGCAAAGTGATGGTATCTTTGAACTTGTATTAAAAGAAGATGTAACTTTAGCTGGGTATGGAATTTATTTGACTGCAAGCCATAGTCTAGTCTTAGAAAACAGTGCTGGTTCTTACAATCAATTACAGATTTCTTATTTACCCTGAGAAAACAAGTTCACATATGTGCGTGTTGGGGCTACAGATTCTGAAAGTATATGCTTAGAAATGATGTTAAGAACAACCAAAAAAAAAAAAAAAAAGGCAAATTAGGATGTTTAAAAATATGAGTAAATTTTTATGTTATATTAGTAGAGCTTTCAAATAGATGGTGAAGGCAATGTTCCAGAATTCACTGAAAAAAATTAGAAGAAAAATTCAATTTTTAGACTCCTTATTTCAAGAATGTTTATAACCTTATTTTGCTCTATAAGGGATTAAAACTAAAGATGAAAACTTGGATATGGTACAGAATTTCTGACTTTAAAGGGAGAATGTACTGATTCAGTCTTGATCTGTAATTAATGAAAATGCTTTCAATTATGTGTTTAAATTGTTCACCATTTGAACACTGGTTTAGCTGTTCTCTTAATTATCTTCTTAAATTTTTCATCAGCTTTGTAAGTCAGATTTGTATTTTTTACTTTCAAGGGATTTTTCTGAAAGGGTAAACCAAACAAAAATATACCATTCACAACTGACTATCTGATGCTAGACATCGAATAAGTTCTGTAAATACTTTTTCAAAGCTTCTTTCTTTCCTACAGTTCCTCAGATAGAATGGACTACCAAAAGCCATTCATTCAGTGAGATGGCAGCCTGGAAAAAAAGGAGCCAGGATCTTGATCTAACTGTGAAAAATAATTACCTGAGACCAGGGAACCTGCTGTTTGCATGTGTATTTCGCCATTAAAAAGTTATTGCACTCATATTGGTTGTCACTAGATGACACAACATTCTCAGTGTGCTATGGTATTATATTAGCAACCCATAGCGTCTCCATTATCGACAGGTCACAAAAAAGAGACCAGAGGAAGGGAAGGAAGCACAACTCCTTTGTGGGATTGAGACAGACGCAAGAAGAGATACTCAATTTACAAGCACAACATGAGAAAGTCTCATCTCCTGTTAGGCTTTTATATATATCTATTTCATGAGCTTATACATATGGTCATAATGCCTGAAATACACTCTATCTGCAGAGATATTACCTTATTGTGCTCATTCTTTGATTATTATTAGAATTCCTTTCTATCTTCTTCAGCCAAATGAAATGTTAAGAAAACTCCCTTGTTCCCAAAGAAAACAGTTGCACCCAACTTTGTTCAACATAGGGAATTCTGGGTAAGGTTCAATCTTTCAAGTACTCATATTTAATTTGGTTTATGAAGAGTAATATTGAGCATATTTTGAATATTTACACATACAAAGGAAAATGTAGGTGTGAGTTACACTTACAGAGTTTGGAACTGTTACTTAAGTCTATAGGGTATTAAGAGAGATTGCTGATAATTTAGTAAAAAAACCATTACAGTACATTAATGGAAACAAAGTGGGAAGCACCTGCAAGATTAGAAACGCACAATATCATATCATAGCTGAGTGCAGGATAAACAGCTTGCAAAGGCAAGGAAAAAAATAAAAAAGATGAAACAAGATATCAGAGAAAAGCAATTACTGTAAATTGCTTTTTTCACTAGAGAGAAAAGGAGAGAAAAGGGAGAAAAGGATTTTGCAATGTATCGGTACAGGTATAGGACACACAAATTCTGTGAGAAATGTCTGTGAAAAAGATAAAGAGTTGTCAATAAATGGAAATACAATGAAGATATATGTTAGAAAATAAATAATAAATACTTTTCTTTCTGCATTTTTAGTTATAAAAAGCCTGTGTTTAAAGGTAATGACAATTTGTAGTGCCTGGTTTTTAAATTTTTCTTACATCAGCATCCCCATTCTTTTTCAGAGTAGTATGTTCAGAATTTTTTAAATTACATGAAAAAAGTAACTCTGCATCTGATTGTTCATAAAGTGTGCAGATACTCCACACATCTTTTGTGTGTATGTGGAATACCAATATCATACTATTTCTCAGCTTGATTTGGAGACTTCCTGAAACAAGACAGGATGAGGTGTGTGAATCAGACAATTAAAATATTTGATATTCGTTTGCCTCTCTGAACAACTCTTTCTGTTACAAATATTTGTTAAAAAAAAATGGACACCACACCATTAGAAACTATCACACTTGTAAGGTTAGTATTAGATTGTTAGAGTAAAATTGGAGGCACACTTTAAGAAAAAAGCCATAAGCTGTGTCCATGCCATTTGGCCAGAACAGAAAAAGAATATTTTTAATAAAATAGCATTGCAGCAATTCAGCTGGCTGTAGTGTTTTCTAAAATACCAATTGAACAAATGTGCATTAAAATTTCCAAACTAAGTAAAACTTCAGTTTTAAAAAAAAAGCAGAGACTTTACATCCGAAGTTTATTTTCCAGAAGTACAGCTATGAGATCAAAGTTATTAATCCATCTCATGTTACACCTGGCACCCAGTTCTTTTGTTCGATAACTTTTTCTGCCAGACTTACTCACTTCCTCAGCATATTGCTAAGTATTGAATTAAGGCATAGCTGAATCCTTGCCTACGAGTTAATTTCCCATGGTGCAAGCTACTACGGACTCTTCTCTGGGGCACGAGTCCACGTGCAGGAATTACAAAGTGTTCCACAGCATGAGTAACCAAGTGACCTGTAACAACACATATGTTTTTCCCACATGTTTCCGAAATACTTTGTCCAGCTGTCTCAATGCATACATTATGCTGGGAGACAGCTGGCCAGCCTTCTGAGAAATAAACCAAAGCACATAGTTGCTCTCTTCTGACCCCTTATATACATTGTGCTACCCTGAAAAACACACCTTGGCACTCAGCTTGTCATTAAGTGAACTCCTGGATAGATAAGCTTTTCCTTCCATGCAGAGGGAAATATGGAGAGACTTCTTGTGTTAAAGTACTCTTAGCTGAAAGGCAGAATGGAAAGGAAAACATTTGGTATTCAGAAAAGAATGAACTTTTTTCCCCAAAATTTGAGTAACTAAGCTTTAACCTGGTGATACAATTTAGTAATATGGTATAAAACGTAGAAACTAGAACCCCTAAATTCTGTTTTCACCTCTACCACTCATTTAGGCTTGACAGTGGGTCCAGTCATGTAATTTAAATTACTATAATTTGAAATATCAAGTAAACTGAAAACTGGTGCTACTCAGCTTTCTGCGATGTTGTAAGAACTCTATTTTTGCACTTCAGCTTCAAAAGTTTATTCTGGAATGTTAATTGTTAATGTGTACAGCATGCTTTTGTTGCAGAGCAGAAGGCATTATTCACCCCTTTTTGAGAACGAAATTTTTAGAGGCTTTCCTAAATTCATGATCATTTTGTCAGTAAGTCAGTCTGCAATTGCTTTTATTCAGGGTTGAACCAAGTCCCCTTGGCTTTAAATCTTACCCCTTCTCTACAACACCGAGTGTCTTCAGTGTCAATATCTCTCACACATGTGACCAATCCACTTATCCCATTTGTTTAAACATAGCATTTTAAAAACTACTTATTCTGTACATTGATGGCAATATTTAATACATTCTTGTTGGCTTCATTCTATATCGTGATATTTTGGTGATATGCAAAAGTATAAGTAATCTATAAACCATGTGCTAAGGATGGTGTTTATATTCCTTTTTGAATGCTCTGGAGAGAATATAAAATATAGTGCGAGAGATTCAGATTTCAAGGGTGATAACATAAAGTATTCAGTGTTACTACCCTGTAATATACTCCGGATAGGCAGGAAAATACTGTTAGACTTGGATTATTAGATATGCAGCTTTCCTGCTTATGTCTCCTATACACATCCTAAATATTATAGTTCAGTAAAATAAGAAATGATACAAATAAACAGCATCATAATCACAAAGAAGGGCTGTCTATAGCAGACTCAAAAACTACTGACTATTCCTATGTTTATATTTGTATATGGGGTAGTTTACTGTGGTACTCGCTCAAACAGAAAAGTGTTTGAACACAAAGTATGAAATGTTCCCTGCAAAAGAATTGAGGCAACTCAGGAAAAATAATTCATTAAGGTGAAGCACTTCAGGATTTTGCTGAGGTTGCAACACTCCAAGTAGCTCAGTCTATCTAAACAGCATTTAGTATTCAGCCACATGCTGCGATTTCAAGTGTATTATTAACTTTATACCCTGTCATTTTACCGCTGACTTCTTTCATGAAAAGACGCACATCTGCATATTCTAATTACAGTCAAGTACAAAGCTTACTGAAATCAGTGAGAGTCTTCTGACTGATTTCTACTGATGCTGGATCTGGTCCATCTGGCTGGATTAATTCTCGAGATGGACATTAGAAGTGTACTAAATGTATAAAATCAAACCTTTCTTTGATGCAAAGGGCTATAATTGCATCTTGAGGATGGTGAACAGTCTGGAGTGTATTTCCCATAGGACCTGAAGTGTACTATCCCCTGTAGGCCACAGGTGCTGCCCATTTTAAAAAAAAATGCTGATAAATTTCCCGCCTGTTCCCATAATACCAAAGTCCAGACACTCGTAACATGTTAAAAATCACTTTTAGCACTCTTCCTTTTTCTTTGAAGTTTGTTTCAAAGCCTTTGTGAGGTTATATTTCCAAATTTGGTTAACAGAACATGAAAACTAAAACAGATGAGAGTAGAGATATAGAATAGCTGTGCTGATCTAGTGAACATATGTCTCTAAAAGAAATATAAGTGCTATATTTACCACCTAGTGAATATAAATATATACATTTAATTTCTAGTTTTGTAAACATAATTTGATTATAACTCCTGACTCCAGGACTGTAAACCAGAAACATCTAGTTATTCATCCAGGCTATGCTGTTGGTACCAGTGAAACTGATAACATGTAATGGGGAATAGGACAGTTAATGAAGATTTTGAATTATTTCCTCAGTCAGGTCACAGCTATTGTGCATTGCAGTAATACATACACACACTGAGAAACTAAACAAAGACACATATGGACAAGTAATATTCTGAAGTAAATCTGAAATTCCAAATGAGGAATACATATGAAAGGACAAATAGGGAAACCTGAGATGCGTTTTATTTACATATATTGTTGTACTGTGGGAAAGTATTTTTATTATCAAAATGGTCATATCATAGAATTGAGAACATTTTTACACTGTAATAATATACAGGAGTTTAAACCCCTAACTGTGCAGTGTGCCTGGGTGGTGTCTAACATGAAGTGAGCAACAGCTTTTAGCATTGATATCAAAAAAATTAAGAGCAAAGAACAGTACAGAAGGCAGATGACTTTGTTTTAAAGTGGTCTACAGATGGAGAACAGGAAAGGCTGTTAGCCTTCCATAAGGTGAAGGCTATTGCATTAGCCCTAGTGTTGGACACACTTTTACTGAGAAATGAAAGAACAAAACCTGTTAGCAGAGCTGAAATAGCTGGTCAGGGCAGGCCCCAGCACTAGGTGCAGTGAGAGGAGTGATAAGGAGTGGTTAACAGGAGCAGAACAGCTTAAATTTGGTCTCCTATCTGCAAAGCTTTGACAGCCCCAAAGTGTCAGTGAGATATTATCGTAGGAGGCGGAAGGGACCGGCTGTCTTAGCAGTTGCCTCATCAAAGAAGACTGCAAAACAACACTAGTTATGCATGAGAATTAGGTATTGTATGCTGCTCTGTTTGTGGCTTTGTCAGGGCTTTTTTCTTTTCTTCCTTTCATGCTGTAAAAAATTGTTTATTAATCTAATGGATTTAAATGGAGAAAACTAGCTCACTAGGAACAGAACGTACATTAAATTTTTTTTCGAGAAATTCCTGATAATGCATTTTTAGTACTACCTTTATATTTGAGTCCAGCCCATGTTGCTACCAGTCAGGATAGATTTTTCTTGGTAAGTAAACTGGAAATAACTGTTACGGAATATCCATAATGTACTGCATTTCCAAATGTATTATTATATCTTTCAAGATAATCAACTATGACAGACAAGTGTAATTTTTTTTATTTCTTGCTGAGATAAATGATATATTTGAATTACCAATCTAGATAAAACCCAGAATAAATCCACTCCAAAAGCTTAGTTTTGACAAGGACTAATTGCTATAAGGGGAAAGAGCTTATCTGGTTTAATTTGACATTATGTTTTATGTATGTTTGTGGTTATAGGTTGCCATAACTGTTTCACTTAATTAGTCATTTCCTTAATTTTTCTCATATTTTTGCCTCTCTCAGCTCTTAAAAAATAAAATAATTAAGACTATTAAATGACATTCCTCAGAGCAGTTTACCATATACTCGACCAGTCTTGTACTATTTTCTGAATTAGTTCTTGTTAAGCAATATCCTCCCCCATCCTCCTGTTCTTGTGGGTGACCATGAATGACAGATGCTGATGTAGATCCACCAGGTTATGAAGAGATCCCACTGCAGTCTTGACCTTCCTCTTTCTAGAGCAACTTTACACCTTGTTAACCATAGCTTACACTAAGCAGAGGTCTACAGAAGTAAAATTATATCCTTTCAACTTTTGAATAATAGTCTGATATGTTGTGACATAAAGAGATCTCAAACACCATAGATATTAGACAAAGCACCATGGGTATTAGGTAATGACCTAAAGGTCTTCAGTATTGACAATGTTCCAGTAAAGTGCAAAAAAGTAAAACCCAGGACACAGGAAGTACTACTGCTGTCTTAAAATGAGGAATGTCTTTTAAATTTATCTTTATGGCAATACCGTACCAGCAGCATGAAAAGAGACAATCTATACCTGGATGTTGAAGTTCTGGGGTTAAACCCCCAGCCTTGAATGAGAGTTGGCATATGAATGATGTCCACAACCAGGCAAGAAAGACCCTCCTGACTGGTTTTCACCCAGGGTCTGGCCAGCCTTGGGTGGGAGCTGATTAGTGGATCACCACCAGGTGTCCCCACCTTCCACATTAACTTGGAGGTGGAGCAAGAAGCCACCTCTATAAGGTGCAGAAGACTTATAAGACTGCTTGCACAAGAGTTAGGAGGTTTGATTATACAGTGGGTGTGCTGTGTGAGGATTCTGGTTGTTGGAAGGGTTCACTGACTGTGCATAGCAATTAGAGTTACCAGGGGTGGCAGAGAGGAAGATGAATCTCTGTTTGTGAAAAATCTATGTAATTGGACTCCTTGACTGTCTGGTTCCATCTCCCATGGCTTGGTTCCCTGGCCAACTTGCTCCCTTCTGCACATCCTTCACAGTGAGTGAATGCATTGACTTGTTCCTTCCTCCAGCTCTCCAGCATTTTGGGTCTCTGGTGTACAGTGTGGTAGCAGAGGGAGGACTCTGGCTGTTGGTTTGACTGTTGATGATGCTATCTTTCTATGCTGGGCAAGTGGTCAGCAGAAGAGATGTACTAATTTTTGGATAAAACACGAAACTAGGAAATAGACTAAAATAAATGCTTCTGAAGAAAGAATATATGCAGTAAATTAAGCTTTATTTTCTCCTTGAAGTTTGTTCACATGCTTATTATAACTTTCTCGCATGAAAACATCAATACTTTTAATTCTCATTTGAACACACTTAGAATGACACTGTAAGCTTTTTATGCAACCCTCAAGAAAACCTCAACTATTCTGTTATTAAAGAAGAATAACATTTTTAACATTTCCTAAGGAAAAATTAAAAAGCCAAAACAAGCAACCAAACCCAAGCCTAAAATAGGGCACTTAACAGAACTTTAATTTTGAATTTCTGTGGAAGAAATATATTTTATGAAATTATTTTTAATATCTTCAGTGTAAAGGTAGTGCTTAATTATGATGGGAAGATTATTTCTGAGAAAATGTATCCCATCTCTATCAATTGTATTCAGAGATATTGTTTTGTAAAGATCTGAGCAGAATCATAGAATGGTTTAGGTTGGAAAAGACCTTTAAGACCATCGAGTCCAACCATTAACCTAATTCTACCAAGTCCACTGTTATACCATCTCCCAAAGCACTGCTTCTACACGACTTTTAAACACAACCAGGGATGGTAATTCAACCACTTCCCTGGGCAGCCTGTTCCAGTGCTTGCTGACCCTTTCAGTGAAGAAAGTTTTCCTAAAATCCAACCTAAACATCTCGTGGCACAACATGAGGCCATTTGTTCTTGTCCTACCACTTGTTACTTGTGAGAAGGGACTGGCACCCACCTCTCTGCAGTCTCCTTTCTGGTAGTTGTAGAGAGCAATACTATCTCACTTCAGCCTCCATTTCTTCAGACGAAATAGTCCCAGTTCCCTCAGCTGCTCCTCACAAGACTTGTGCTCTAGGCTTTTCACCAGCTTCACTGAGCTTCTCTGGACCTGCTTCAGCATCTAGTACTAGAGTAATTCACAATAACTTTGCAAAAATTTTGAAATGTGAGCTTTAGGTATAGCGTGATGAGATTTAAACCACAGAAATAAGACACAAAAAAAGATCTATCAGATGATTTAATGTATATCTCTGCCACAAGGTATTATTTCTATTTGCAATTTTCCTTATATTTTTTCCCAATTACTGATGAAAGACAAAAACACTGCTTTCCTAGGAAATATTTCATACAGTCTGAAGCACTGTCATAAATTTCACCTTTTATTTTATGTTTTTCAGCCCATAGTTTTAATCTTTTAGTCACTAACTGGGCCATCACTCTGTTTCCTTCCTTCACTTTTCCTATATTCACTCGTCAATTGCATTCTATCTCCTCTTCATTTAGCTCATACTTTTTTCTGTATCATTATAGCTGTAGCCCATCAGAATTTATTATCAGGGTTACATCAAAGCTTTATGCTCTATAGTAAGAAAAAAAAATGGGGGGGGGGGTGTGAACAAAAAAAGAGGATGTCCTAGCATGCCTTCTGCCATTTCTACTCTGCTGTTCAGAACACTGAAATTACAGAGTTAAATTATTGCAGTGCTGCTAAGCATGGTTCTTCTAAATCTCACTAGTTCCACTGATTAGATGTAGACTATGTATTCATGAACAAAAATTCAGTTTTGCAGTATAGTGCTAGTATAGTGTTCCTCATGTCTAGCAGTTACACTTACTATACTTAAGAAATAAAGCCAAGTATAGATTACAAAATCTAAAACTGCAGTTACTCTTAAAACTAATATTCAAACATTAGAAAGTCCTGTTTTAATGAGTAATTAAAGAATAACTTCCTGCAATGAAATTTAATAAAAAATTGCTTGAGTTCTTAGTGGAAAAGTGTATTTCATTGTCCTGGATGACAACATATAATATTCATAGTTTTCAAACTCAGTCTGGTTCTCTAATTCCGTACAGATGCTTATAACAAGCCACTCAGTGTCTGAACAACACAACATTCTGTTGGTTAACTAAAAGTCTTAATTGCCTCACTTATTTGTCATGGGCTGATGAATGAAGAATGAATTCCTGTTTTAAGCTTGACCTTTCATTTCAGTCATTAGTAATTTGTATTGCATAGTCAAGTGCATCACAAACATGCCTTTCATTTTGGATATGTGTGTGAAGTTAAGCTATAAGATTCTCATTAAGCATGTTTATTTCTTTAAGTATGCATTAACTGATGAAGTGTCACACGATTACTTTTCTAGCATATATTGCAATGACTGAGAAAACAATTATGTGTCACTTCTCAGAAAATCAGAAACAGAAAGATTCAGATCCCCTAGATTCCATCAGTGTTGGGACTTACGCAGAAGGGTAGTGTTGAAAACATATAAGGTACACTTTGCACTTCTAATGGTCAATATGGGTTAATATTCTCATTTTGACATGTGATTCTGTTCCTCCCTGACAAGAGGCACAACCACTGCATGGGAGAAGACTTGGATGTAGTTCCAGTTATTAATTCTTTGCAGACTGAGTTCTTGGAGCAGGAAACAAGACCTAGAACCTAGACCCCTCTCTTCCCAGTGGGGTAACCCATTTCACTGAGCCATAGAACTGATCTTTTCTTTTCTTACTCTTCCTCTGTCCACAACAATATTGACTTCCCAACAATGGTCCAATATCAGCAGCTTTGAGAAGGAGGTATTGGCATTTTCACACTTGGAACAGAATAACTGCTTAGAGGGGTGTGTAGGAGTTGTACCTTTCCAGCTTCTCAAAATGACAACAGTGTAGAAGAAATCTTCCTATTTCCAGAATGTAAATGTTGGTACTTCCATCTTCAGCTGATCTGGAAAGAGATACCTCTCTTTATATCTAGGAAAAGACGTCAGAGTAATTCTGAATTACAAAGGAAGGGTCAGGCTACAAAGGTCTAATTTGGGTACTCAAAGTTATAAAGAGGACAACTCGGATCTGTTACCATGTATTTCTATTTTTTAATTGTCTAAGTATAACCAAGTCAGTATTCCTCTCAAATGTCTTCACTGAGAACCTGATACTCAGAAAACAGTTGAAAAGATATAAGCGTCTTGAATACTCTACACAGCCAACAGACTGACCAGAGTTTCACACTGTTTAAATTTTATGCCTGGATTAATCCAGCGGAAATGAGATAATTATTTTGGACATGTTAAATAGGCTACCTGAAACTCTTCAATGCATCTTACTTATGTCTTTATAAAATTAAAGGATTTAATGTAGTTTCTAGACTACGTAAAAGTAGTATTTTAATCTCATATGAAAATCCTTCTTATAATTTGAGTCCAAATATGTGTGTTTTTAATGTATTGTGGGAATATGTGAGAAAATTTCTAGTTCTTGCCAGCAATACTACACACTACAGTTCAGGAGAGAAGTAAAGAAAGATCTGCTTTAATGAGCCTGTAGATACAAAAATAGCAAGGAGTATTACCCCATCTGAATTACCCAAACGGATTCAAATTGCCCAATTTAAAACTTGTCCAGAAGCCAAGTTTAACATCTCATGTACTCTTGCAAGCAGTGCAATGAGATATTTTTTAATGATCAAAGGTGCCTGACTTTGTTTTAATGGCTTATTCATAGTATGTCATGCCCCAACACCATTGTAGGTCACAGATGCAGCATCAGTTCACAAAGAACGTTTCTACTAAATTGCTCATGTTACTTTGTCATCGTTTAGAACTTTTCTAGAAACAGTATGATTATGATAAATGATAGGTTTAGAAACCTCACGTGTCATCATTAAATTCACAAAACCTACTCCATTCTACACAGTGGTACAGAAAAATTACAGTTAGTACAAATACATATTTACATATATAGCTGTATGCATGAGCAGAAGATATTCCACAGGAGCTCCCGCCCACCCTTCAGCTCTTCTCCCATGCTTACCTCTTTCTCAATGGCCATTTTTTGCTTAATAGAGAGTTATGACTTGCATTTCTGTAATTTTACAAGATAAGGAAGCTAAACTTACATATAGAAGGAACTCTGTCAAATGTCATAGTTTGTGTTTGAATCATAATGTGACATTTTTCTTTTAAGGGAAGCTGTGTAATTCATGTGATTGTGTAGACCTACAATTCTGACAATAGTTTCCAGTGTGAGGTGTCAGAACAAGCACTTCTGTTGTAGTTAAGTATGAATACATGTTTAGCAACTTTTAATTGGTAAGTGTTAATGGCTTGTGAAATGCCAGTTCTTTTCAATCAGGTCTGTCATTATGTCATCTATTGTCCGTCATTAGTATAAAAATATCAAAGGAATATAATTCTCAGTAAAGACTGCGTATGTGATTACAAATGACTGAAAATAATATTTTGTTTTCCTTTGGAGAATTCTGTTTCATACAGTGAAATTGAGAAGAATCTATATTGATTTTAACATAAATTAGAATGACTTCTTTTATTTTAATCCAGTGTCCAGTAGAGAGATGTTACTTTCATGATCCCTGGCAATTTAATAACTGCAGTTGGCCCAGAGGCAATTGAAGTAGTATTTGTGTGGAGAGTTAACAAGCCACAGGGGACCTGGAACATGAGCAAAGGCATAACCATCACAACAAGCCCATATTTTCTTACAGCTTGCTTGCTGTTGTAAGGTCATAGGGTGTAAAGCTGTGGTTAGTGAGAGAAATTAGTCATGAAAACAGCATAAAGCAGTGGGGATTTATAATATATGAATCAAGTCTAATTTTTGTTTGTTTAAAAGAAGTTGGCTTGAAAAAAAAAAAAAAAACCTCTTAATAGTATCCTAGTGGTATAAGCCCATGTTTGGGAGGGTTTCTTTAAAATGCATCATGTTAATTAATTTCCATTAGGGCACATGACAGTCCAAAAGTAAGAATAATAAGGAGGAGTTTAGTGCTTCAGACAGTTGATTTCAGTCAGGAAAACAACCACACCTAGTACGAGAAACTATGCTGGCTTCCTCTGTAAGACACTAACCTTTCTGGATGCAAATTTTTTCATGGGGTGGTTTCTACTGTAAAAACAATACAGAATTCATTTACAAAACTTAACAGCTGTCAAAAGCTCAGCCAGGATTTAAAGCTAGTAACAATTTGGGCTCTCTGTGTAACTGCATAGCTAGTGGAGTGTCAGTGAGGTACCTACCCGAGATGATTCACTGCCATTAGCAGCTGCATTAAACATGACTAGATCAAGAGACTTCAACTCTTTATATTTTAAGAGGAGAAATGAGGACTTGGAAAACAAAAGTTGTTACTAAGCAGCAGCCTGACACTAGTTCTGTGTCTCAGATAGATTCCTGGAGTGGAAGTAGTAATGTAGCAAATGCAGCAATAGAACAATTGTCTGACATCAATACAACGGCTAGGAAACAGTAACTGGGCTGAAAGTAGCAATTCAAAGCATGATAATGCAGCTTATGTATTTAAAATTAAAATATTACAAGATTGCAGAGAAAATGTCTGGAGAGATGATTTGGTAGATTTCCAAAACTGTAGATTTGCTTCATCTTTGCTCTCTGTAGTAGTTTTGCATGTCCAAGTAACTTTTTTGTTGCACAGCTAGTAAGCTAAACCACAGCTATAGTTCTACTGAACAAAGATACACACCAGCCCAAAGGACAACATCTGTGAGCAACTTTGGAAAAACCTGTTTAGTGAAAAGATGGATTGAAGGAAATATCACAAATAGCTTCAGATTAGCTCAGCAAAAGAAGAGAAATCAGCTGTTTGCCATGCTTGCTGAGGACAGGGCAAAAAATGGTCAGGTATAAGGCCATAAGCAAGGAGATTGAGATTAAACATTACAAAACTATTTTCTAACAGAAATATAGTTAAACATTGGACTAATTTACCTAGAAAAGTTATTGAACTTCTATTAGTGAAGTATTTAAGACTGCATTAGAACAATGGTCTTTGGAACAGGTTGGAATAGACTAGAATATTGGAATATGAATAATTGAATATTGAATATGGAACAACTAGTTGACCTATAATACACCTCTTAGCTCTGTTCTCCATATAGTCAAGACCAAGAGAAGTTATAACTGTGCACAGCACTTGTGAAGTTGTTAGTTCTGTGTTAAAAATGCAAGATTACATCCCAATCAATTATTTTTCTGGTTCATGGATTAGATCTCTATCACTGCAATTAGTACATACATGTTCAAAAGATCTTCCTCTGCCTAAGTGTTATGCTGAGAAGCTGCTATCAGCAAAGCTCCAGGCAACAGTACCAATACCAGAGTACACAAAAGAGAAAAACATTGCATGATAAGAAAGTTGTTCTTAGCCTGTCTCAGTGGGACTATTCAACACAGGGAAATATAAATCAGAAGGGTCAATTAGGCCGTGTGCACAAAAACAATTGTTTCACATCCTGGAAATAATAATGCTACCTTCTTGTACTGTTATAAATTAATGAATGTAGCTTTACCTACCAAAGACTGAGAAATGGCAATATGCTCTGATAATAGATGGTTAAAACAAGAAAATGACAAAAAATATTTGGTTTTCTTCAGCTATAAAGTCACCTACAAACTACAGTAAGAAATACTTTTTCCACAAGTTTTTGTTATTTTATTTTTGTACAAATAATGCCAACTAGAGAAGATGATTATGATAATTTCAAGTATTTGTTTAGCAATGTTAAATTGTTAGCACACATTCATAATATTAGGAATATATTAAAAAATACACATTTTGTTTTCTTCTGAAGGCATTACAGTTATTTTTATAAATTTTGATCTCTAGAAAAGGCTTAAAAGAATGGAACAAGCACAGAGGTCAAAGATCAAGGTTTTTCTTAAGGGCATGAAACAAAGTGAACAAGTGGATACATAATTTCATTATATGAAAAGTAGTAAAGGACATGTAATGCAACCAAATATCAGACTTTTTTTTTTAAAGCTTAATATAACACTAAATCAAACTATTAGAGAAAAACACTTAAAAGTGTTTTCCAATTATTTTAAAATTAGAAGTCCAGTAGAACATTTAACATTGTGTACAAACTCCTCCCAGTACTCTGAGCTTCCCATATTATTGCAAAAAGTATTTACCTTTAGAGTAATGCTGAGTTTCCCCATCACCACATACGTGTAGAATATTTTGTTTCACTTGCAAATATGACTAATAATGTCAATTTCCTTCTTTAATCGTAGGAAGTATTATAACTGTAAGGTAATTACCATGTGCTTAGTACCCAATTCATTCTAATAGAGTCATAGAAGCTGTAGTGGTTAAATATTATTCATTTTGGTCTCTTTAAGATGAAGGCCCCATGGGTATATCTGAGTTCATGATGTAAATTGAATAATTAAAGCAAATGATCTTAAATGCTTCAGATAAAGTACATTAGGCTTGCAGAGACTTATTCATCAGTATTCATAATTCAGGGGAATAGATTGTTAGAGAGCTAATGAAAAGCTTCTTATCTTTATGCTGTATGGATTTACTAAAAGCCTAATAGAGATTGAAGATGTCTAACTTCCAGCAATTTATTCAAGGAACTTTTTTTATTCCTATTATGCAACACATTATAACATGCAGCTACAGCACTTTCATATCTTTAAGCAGCTCAGCAGAAGAGAAGTTGTGAGAAATACATCTGTTTTGAAATGTAGTGGAGCAAAGAGAGTTCAGGTTCAGAAGACCTGAAGGAAGGAATAGGCAGTAGTAATCTTAGGTAATTGACAATGACACTACCACAGTCTCCAACCTCATTGAAGAGTGTTTTATGGAATACAGGAGATATTTCAGTAAAGCCTCAGTGAATTTTTATGGCTACAAATCAGTTTCCAGGGCTGTACTTAGAGGTGTCACCATTTCCATCCTAATCCTCAGTTTTAAAGGAGGTATAACAAAAGAAACAAAACTGTGGCGTTCTGCACAGAACTGTCATATACAACCTCATCTTGGGAATCTCTCTTACATTAAAATGTGAAAAAAAAATAAATCAAAATGAACATGTCATCTTAATATATTTTTTCAAGTATATGACTAATTTTGAGTACATTCTGGTTTCCAGTAAGGAAACATCTCAAAAGAAACTTAATAGTGAGAGAAGCCTGAGCATCTATTGTTTGGAATCAGCCCTTACAAGAATGTTGACATTAAGAAACTAAACCTGGATAAATTCTAAACAGTTCAGGCAGCAACTTTTATTGAAGATGGTCTATTTGCCAATATGAAGTTGACGTGTTATGTATGCATTTCTTCTCTCTGGATGACTCCACAAAAAAAGACATAGCAATGAAATCACTAAGAATTAAAAGCAGGCTGGGACTGCATTGGCTAAATTTCTATCAGCAGCCTGAACAAAAGTGGTGCGATAAGGTTAAGAGAGGGGATATAAGATTGTCAGGTTAATTGGTTGCTAGGGCTACTATCCAAAAGAATAATTTTCTTTATTTATCATCTTTTATGGAAAAAAATAAATCTTGTACTTTTGTTTTGCCAATGACCAGGCCCAACAAAAATGATAGCACCAGCAGGAAGATGAACCAATATGCAGACTGTATTGTAGACAAGAAGGACATTCCATGAATGATCGCTGGATGTACAAACAGATCAATCAGCTGGTACATAAACGACACCACCCTCAACGATCCTACAAAAGATGTGACTCGGCCCACAACAGGTGGTACAGACAGAGACCTGAGGTTTCCCATAGTTGGCATGGGAAACAGCCAGACCAGCCAGTTAAATACATAAGAGAAAGGTGACCACATGGCAACTCTCACCCGATCAGCCTGAGATCGCAAAGGTCTAAACAGACCAGGGTCCAGCTTCAGGGAGAGTCAGGAGGTCTTCCCTGAACCAGGAAGCTCTGTGGAGTGCACTCCACAGACAGACACTCCTGACTCCCTGCAAGTGGTCCCAGCTTTTATCCCCAAGCAGACACCTGACCTTTGTCACCTCCACGCGGGACCCCTGGGGCTCATTTCCCTTCTGGCTCTCCCTGCAGGGCCGGCCACACCCTGGGGGGAAGCTATAAGGCAAACTCACCACCTCTGTATGAAGGGCTGTGGGAATCACCCATATGTCAACCTTAATTCGGGGCTCGGGGTTCAAACCTCAGCATTTCAACTACAAGCAGATTAAAATAACCAAAAAGGAACGGACTGATGAATAGCAGGCCTTAGTCTTGCCCCATTGATGTTGTATTACACTGCCACACTGTAAATTACCTGTACTCTGAGCTGGCCTGTAAACTTGCCTGCAGCAGCTGCAGTGGAGCTAGGGACTTGTCCAACATAAGAAAAGTGCATCCACATTTCTTGGGAGAGACACCATCTCACCGCATAACCCAGCACAGAGTGAATGTTCCCTGATCACAGTTTCCAGATGCTGTGTATAGCTCATTCCTACTGTAACTGAGGCTGCTTCTTATTCTGACAATATTAAGATTCTTCTGTCTTGCTTTTATAGTTCTAGTTCTATTTGTGAGAAATGCTGGAATTGTAGCATCAGTTTCCTTCATCTACTATATTCTTTGATCCTCACTGCTCTTGAATCTGTCAGCAAACTTCAAGCTCATTGTAAAAGTTACTATTGATTCACCTGCATATTCCACAATGTCCTGGTAGTTCTTTCTGAGTGATTACATATTCCCATCTGGTGAAATAACTCATCTGCCTTGAACACCCTCATTTATTAAACCTCATAGAAATTATTTAATCACTTTTATTTGGTGTGTGTATATGAAACTACTGCAGATCATGCAGGATAAACTGGACTGCAGTTGATCTGTTGCATTAGTTATGTTATCATTGCAAGACCTTCTCCAAAATAAAGTGATTGCCCTTTCCTTCCTGACACCCAG
>NW_008611423.1:0-20776 GCF_000691845.1 Merops nubicus
TATTAAACAGTCAAACGTCAAAACCCCTTAATGACCCTAAATTTTCTGCCTTTGGGAATACCAGAAGCCTCGGTAGTTCTACACAAAGGTGGAATTTGAACAGGGCATTTTTTTTCCCAATCTGCTTTTGGTCTCTGGGCAGCAGAGAGATCCTCTGGTGCTGGAGGGGCTGGGGGGAATCAGCCCCATTCTGCCCCCAAAAAAAACCTGCTCCCCATCATTTCTGATACACATCCAAAGACCAGGCAGTGATGTGACAACCAAGGAGGGTGGGGAGAGAGGACTTGTCAAACCCCACCAATAATTTCTTCCCCCCACCCAAACTCCCCTTTATTTTTTGTTTTTTTTTCCTGGTTTTGTTTTCCTTTGTGATACTTGAATTTATTTTTTTATTATTATTTTTTTTTGATAGCAGAGCTCTCTTTATTTATTTAATGTATACTGCAAAGCTTGGAGAGAAGGGTAGTTACTTGGGAGTATTTTTTTTTGTGGTTTGTTAACTGTTCTGTATATATGTCTGGAATAATTGCCTGATATAAAGCTGTGCCAGCTTAAAAAACAGGGTATGCCTTTCAGAAATTTGTATATTTTGCAGTTGCTGGACCAATAAAATACCTTGTTGAAATAGAGACGTGACCTGGTTCTTCCTTGGGTTGGGAATTACACTCTCTGGCCTCTTGGCTGCAGCTTGGTGGCCCTAAGGGTGACCATGTCCCATGTCATCCTGAGAGAAACCATTTGGATCCCAGGGTATGATCCTTTTGACCATGTTACAGCAATTTGAAGGTTTCTATTTTAGGGAGTGAAGAACTCAGCAGTGGATTTGAGGGTGTCATTCTTCCAACCAAGTGCTGACACCTACTTAGGGCAAGGAAACACCCCCCAAGCTCTACCCACAACATCACTCTTGAGTATAATGGTGATGGGCTGGAGTATACCCTGCCTAGATCTTCATCTAGGCTGCAAATTAGGCAGGACTAGAGCATTTATTTGAACCTAGCACAGTTGAAACCAAATACTTGCTTAAAGTGATGCTAAATGGAGCTGAAGGGCTGGTCAAGAGCTGTCCTCTGAGATCATGGCTGTCTTTGCCCTGAGGACAAGGAAACACATGCCACCTGCAAGCAAAGTTTTCAAATTCCTTGCAAAGTTGGTTATTTCTGTTTTTTTTTTTTTCCAGCCAAAGAGGGGGTGGAGATGGGGAAAGGTCTAATTTGGACACAGTGCTCTGGAGCACATCTTGAGTGGATGCTCCCCATGGCTGATGCTCATCCCTGGAAGAACCCCAGGGCCATGGAGGACCTGTGATCTTCAGGAAAGCCAGAAACCACAAGAATTTTATTTTATTTTTTAATTATTGATTTGAAATCCCCACCGACCTGACCATCTCCTTGACCCAAGCAGAGACAAAACACTCCTGCCTTATTTTAGGGCAGGGAGCATGGCCTTGCAGTGTCTGCAGGGATGGGGGGGCTTTGATAATGTGTAGCCACAACAGCAGGGCTGCTCCTCTGCCTGCCCCGGGTGGGTAGGGGATGTTTTGAAGCCATGAGAACCTTGTCCTTGCTGGAGAAGCCCCAGGGGAAGGCTTTGCCCCCCAGAGAGTGGCTACAGGCAGCATTTTCAAGACAGGGCACTGGGCAACCTGCTCTGGTTGAAGAAGTGCCTGCTCAGTGCAGGGGGGTTGGCCTAGGTGACCTTTAAAAGCCTTTTCCAACCCAAACCATTCCATGATTCTGTGAAAACACCCTTTCCAAAAAGCCTTTTCTCCTTTTTCTGCATGCAGGGAGCAGAATAGGGCTTATCTCATGATGTCTCTGCAGGAGAGCCATGCAAGGGAGGGGGTTCATGGGCTGCTTAATGCCATCCCAGGCAGCATCCTTTATTTTTCTTTCATGTGATGCCTTTTGTAGCATCACAGACAAGAGATTCCTTCAGGCAGAGTGGCTTTAAAGGTTGTACTTGACAGCAGGAACAGTTTCCTGCTCCAAGTCAAGTTGCATTTCCATTTAAAAAAAAAAAAAAGAAAACAACCCAAAATCCAAAAAGCCACCTCACTGCTGGCAAACAAGGCTGGAGAACTTGTGATTGCTAAAAAAAAAAAGGAAAAAAGGGCAGAGCAGTCACGCTGGCTGACTCAGCTCTGATTGATGGCTCAGGAATGTGTCTGATACGTGCAAGGGATTAAATAAACCACGGGCAAACCTCTATACTGCAACATGTTGGGTGAAGTGAGGCCAGCACCCTGCTCACCTGCCTCTGGCTGGGGTGTGACTCCCATCATGGCATGGGGGGCATATTTTTGGGGTTTTTTTTGGGTCTGTTTTTAAGAAAAAAATGACAAATTGCTGTTTTGGGGGGTTGCTTTGCCAGACTTGCTGCTGATGGCTCTAATGGGGATTATTTGCAAGGACTCTTGGTATCTGAACGGTTGCACTTTTGCTGCAACAAGCACCAGGCTCCTCTGCCCGAGCTGCCCCCTCCCCGGGGGTGATCCAGCCCCTTCCCAAGAGCAGTGAGGGTCCAGGGGGGTGCAACTCGCCCCCAGCAACATCGTGCCTCCAATAAAACCCTTCTGGTGTGGCTCAGAAGGTCCCTCCAGGGATGGGGACTCCACCACTGCCCTGGGCAGCCTGGCAGAGGGCTTGACAACCCTTGCAGGGAAGAAATTTTTCCTAATGTTCAGTCAAAACCTCCCCTGGTGCAGCTTGGGGCCTTTTCCCTTTGTGCTGTCACCTGTTACTTGGAAGAAGAGACCAATGCTGAGTCCTGCTCTTTCCAAAAATCACGCAGACTTAGAGAGATTTTTGAAAATCTCTCTGAATTTAGAAGATCAAGTAGGAGAAGACTCATCTAGAAGGAAAGAAAGGGGACAACAGTAGCTATGCCACCAGCAACAGCCATCCAGCCTGGAGCTGGACCTGCTCAGGTGGCCCTAAGCCCTGTGAGCTGGTCCTGCTGGAGAAACATCCATCTGCAGCCCCCTGCCTGCCACAGAACATCCTTCCAGCTCTGCTGGACCCCGTGCAGCAATGGGGAGCAGCCACCTGGGCCGTTTGGAAACCCTTCTGCCTTTGGGGTGCTGCTTAGAAACAGCTGGCCAGTGACACAGACCTTGTGGCAGCCCCTTGCACCTCCCTGGGTCAATACACAGAGGTGCTGGGTTGGGTTTTTCAGACAACAGGTCCCTGGAGAAATCAGACTGTGTCATTTCCCCCAGCCATCTGCTTTTCCTTTCCCATCTCTTTCCTCCTGGGGTATGACCTGTGGACAACAGGGTCCCTGTTTGCAGAGCTGCAGCTCCCCACAGCCATGGCAGGGCTGAGGGCTGAGACCTTGAAGGTTTGGTCACTTGGCTTCTGCTGGCAATGCTTCTGGGAAGAGACTGGTTAGAAAAAGTGAATTGAAACTGAATCTAGTTGTCAGCAAGGCTAGAAGAAATTCCATCACGTGGGCAGAGGAGCAGTGGTATGAGTCAATGCCCAAATGGTTGACATACACCCAAAATTCATGAACAGTGCCTACATGCACTGAGTTGGCCTCGTGTCTTATGGTCCTCCTCAAGGTGCCCTGGTACATCCCATGGATCCTCTGTCCTGCTCTGTGGTCCTGCCCCAGGTGGACAAAGGCAGCAAAAGGCAAGACCCAAGATCTGCATGGTCTGGGGAGGAACCTGGGGAACGAGTCCTTGCTGCCACTGAGGCCAGGCTGGGTTCTGTGCCCTGGGGAACCTTCACTCTAAGGTTTGCTCCATTCTTTTCTTGTGGTCTGATACACCGGCCAAAATGTGTCAACGTGAGATAGTCCACGGAGCAACAGAGTACAAAGAAACTGGCCAGTGGTGTACTGAGTGTTGCCAGGGGTCAGATCTCCTGGTAGGCTCTTCCCCCACGTGCCACCATCATCCCTGGAGGATCCAGCAGCTCTAACCCAACTGACAATGGGCTAAATGCCTCAAGAGGTCTCCTGGAATGTTATCTCCCACGATCCTAAGGGAAATCCAATTGACAACCTGATCAGACCAAGACAAGGTTACTGAGCCTGGGGAGCTTCATGGCAGAAGAAAATCCAACCCATGCATCTGCCCACCCAACTTCTTGTCAAAGTGAGAAGATAATTTCTTGCTGATCTGAGAAGATTCAGAGCTCATGACCCCATGAGAGGACGATGAGACAACATTCAGGATCACCCAAGCTTGGTGATTTGCTTCTCCCTCTAGGACAAGGTACAGACCCATATTGTCAGGCTCCTCATCAGACACCCAGCAAGCATTTTTTTTTGGTCTTTTCTGCCACAAGAGTCTTTTTTACACCTTTTTTTGTACTGAAATTGATGTGGGCAAAAATTTGTACCAACTGGTGGCCTGGTGCAGAGGTTGGAAAAGTGGATGGCAGCAGAGGCTGTGACCAGAAAGCATGGTTGACTTGGAGCTACGAAGAGAAACAGTAATTAAGACCTAACGAATAATTATGATGGTGGAGGAGAGCTTAAGAATGAGCACAGCCCCAAATCCAGATATTTCTAGTTGCAGCTCAAACCCCACAATTAAGCTGTGATTTTGGTCGTTACGAGGAGGTATTTCCAGAGCTGGGTCTTGCCTTTTGCTGCCTTTGCCCACCAAAATGACTGACTCAGCCCCAGCAGGAAGAAAACCCAGCATTTTGATGAATGTCATCCAAACCAGACTGGAGAGCCTGCGTGAGTTGGCGTCGGGTGCCTCCACCAAAGCTGGATGCCAACCTGTGGGCAGAGCTGTCTTTTCCTGATGGAGAGAGGAGAAGGCTCTCTGGCTTGATGGGTTGGTCTAGGGGAGGTGGGAAGTACCTAAAAATACTGGTGTCCTCCCTTGGGAGCAGGAATCTCACCACATGGCAGCATGGAGAAGGAAATGTCACCATGTGTTTCTTTGGTTCTTGGTCCCTTTCTACCCACCCACAACTCCAGGGCACTGATGCACCAGTGAGGAAGGGTGGGAATGAAGCTGTAGATCTCACACAGGTGCCTGGTCATCCTGTCCACTCTGTGCTGCAAGCACACTCTCCTGGGGGTGTCTCTATGGGTAAATCACACCATCAACCCAGCATGATGGTACAAGTGTTAATGGCTGGCGACCTTCCTGGCTCTCCCACCGGTGGTGCTGCAAGGACTGAGACTTACTCTGGCTCTTCCAGGGCTCCTCTTTAACCTTCCAGGGATAATTAATATCACCCACTCTGATGGGTGACATCACCCTATCAACCAGCTGCCCTGACTCACTCCCTCTTCCCTCTGCCCAGCCTTGATTCATCTGTGACAAACGGTGGACGTGCTCTCCTGCCACACATCCATCTCTCTTCTGAATTGCCCCATCCTTTAGTGTTTGCTAGGCATCTACAGCACCATGTGCTCACTTCTTGCTCTGTAGCTTCCATGCAACATGTAGGCATCTCCCAAACCTGTCCTCCTTGTGCAGGACACCGAAGCCACCTTTTATCCTTTAATAGACTACAGACATCCTGCTCATTAACCCACCCCATGATTGCTCAACCACCAGCAGCAGCTCCGCATGCCCGGTTCCTGCTCTGTGGGTACAAAGGGTTAGATGTCAGGTTGTTTGGGATCTGCCTTAGTGGCTTTAACCTACTGGAAAAAAGGTAGAAAAGACCAGGGAGTCATCCCCAGGGCAGGTTCTTGGAGATGGAGGTTGCCCTTTCTACCTGAGATGTAGCCATCTATGATGTCATTGCCACCAAATCCCAATTCCTTCCCAGCCACCACTTTGATTTCTCTTTTTAATATTTTCTCCAAGTTTTTCCTAAGAATATATCATCTAATTGGTCACATGAATTTTTTGCAAGCCCCATTGGTGTGGATGAACCCACCTTCTAGAAGCTACTTGTGGCAGTGATGTTCTTGTTTGGCTATGAATTACCCAGCAGGGACTGGGTGCTGGATGAGCATGGCCTAATAAAATAATAAAGCATTAATATTCACCATAATTAATTTGTAGTAACGACCATGATGCCTTTTCAGGCTTGCAAAACCAGTGTGCAGGATTATAGGGAGTATTTCTGAGCGTGGCCATTGCAGGGAGATTCATTTCAAGCCTCTTCCTCTGGCACAGTTTTGCCCACGACTGGGTCTATGGCAGAGGTGAAGGAAATCAACTGGCATGGGACTGGGAGGAAAGTGGATTCAGCCAGGAGAGTTGTAAGAAAGAGTTTGTAGGACTCATGGTTAAAGCTGGCTGAAAAACCAAGGGTTTGGGTTCACCAGAGATCTTCCTTTTGAAAAGTAACTAAATAAAAAGACTCTCCTGTCCAAACGGGAGAAAACTTGACATTTTTTTACATTTCCAAAGCTTCTTTTGACCCTGTTTACTGACATATCACTTCCCCTGTTTTGCTGAAGATGTTTTGAACCAAGTATTGGCTTTCTTTTTGACAAAACATTGATTTTTTGGAAAACACTGTACTGGATTAAATTGCAGTAACTTTGTAGAAGAAGCACCACTGATTCTGTTTTAGTGTTGGCTTGATGGTTGGACTTGATCTTAAAGGTCTCTTCCAACCTAAAGGATTCTATGATTCTTTGAGAGAGTGGGAGATGGCCCTTCATCATTCAAGAGAGATGCAATGGGCGTTTCATTGCCCTTACCTGAGATGAGGGGGGACATCCACCTCACCCACTCCACAGGTCACCTCCAGGCACCTCCTGGGAGGCCCAGCAGGGAGAAGCTACAGCTCAAGCGTGACGATATGTCTCAGTGTGGTGTCTCTGGCATCTCACCATCATCCCTTGGAATCCTCTTGGAAGCTGCATGAACTGATGGCCAGCAGTGCCCCAGAGAGAGGGAAAGGTTTGACAGAGGTAGGGTCAAACACAAAGCCCCCTTTTGTGTCCTTGATGGTTTTAACTTGAGTATGAATCACCTTCCTCTCTGCAAATCTGATCTGGGCCAGTCTGCAGGTTCCTCCTGAAGCTGCTCCTACCCTGTGTGTTTGCACGGCTGCTCCAAGGGCTGGGAAGGACGGGACAGAAGCTGATTAAAAGCTCCAAAGGTGTCAGCCAGCCCTGGAGGGCTTCTTGCTGTGGCTGTGAAGCAGCTTTGCCTGCAGAGAGGCTGATTCAGGGGTGCTGGGTGGGTCAAGCTAAGCCAGGCAATCCCACGCCTGCCACGGGGTGAGCCCATCCACGTGTTGGGCCACTGGGTTGGGCTGCTGGGCTACCACTGCTATCACTCGGCTGCCTGAGCCTGCAATGGGAGTTTTGAAGCTTCTTTGGGAGGCTTTTTTTTTCCTCTCCACACGTGCAACCTGGGAAGCTGAACCCCCTTGGTATTTTCTAATGGCAGCACAAGGTATTGCACAATATTTCCCCTTCTCGTTGCACTGGTGGGGTTTTGGGCTGGTCTAGGAGAGAGGATTTGGCCTCATGGCTTGGCTTTGGCACAGCCAGGGTTTTTGCAAAGTGTGATCATGTTATCATAGAGTATTTTGGATTGGAAGGGACCTTTACAGATCATCTAGTCCAACCCCCTGCACTGAGCAGGGACATCTGCAGCTAGAGCAGGTTGCTCAGAGCCCCATCCAGCCTCACCTTGAATATATCAAGGGATGTGGCTTCTATCACCTCTTTGGGCAACCTGGGCCAGTGTCTCACCATCCTCATCATACAAAAATTCTTACTCAGATCTAGTCTAAAGCTCCCTTCTTTTAGTTTCAAACCATCACCCCTTGTCCTGTCCCAACAGGCCCTGCTAAAAAGATTGTCCCCATCTTTCTTCTAGGACCCCTTCAGGTGCTCAAAAGCTGCAATAAGGTCTCCCCAGAGCCTTCTCTTCTCCAGGCTGAACAATGCCAACTCTCTGATCCTTTCTTCATAGGAAAGGTGTAAACAGGACCTGCCACAGTCATAGAATCATAGAATCATTAGGGTTGGATAAGACCTCTAAGATCATCAAGTCCATCATGTCCAGCCCATCCACAGGCTATGGGATAACAGGAGTTCTCAGGTCTGTGCATCTCTTGAAGGTTGTGGATCAGAGTCACAGAACTCTATCATCATAAAACATCTCTGGTTGGAAGCAGGTTGTGGATCAGAGTCACAGAACATCATCATAAAACATCTCTGGTTGGAAGGGATCCATAAGGATCATCAAGTCTGCATCCCCACTTTCTGCAGAACTAAAACCAGCAGTGCAAAAAACAACACAAGCAATAACTTTTAAAGATGTACTGTCCAGGAAGCTGGTATTTAAGGTGCTAATGAGCACAAGTAAATTGGCCATCTGCTTCAAAGGGGCTATATTTGCCCCTGTGCAAATGTCAGATGAGATATGAAGCAGCTGCTGCATCCCCCTATTGTTCTGAAGAGCTGATTTGAGATAAACAGCTGCAGGACCCATTGCTGAAGAGGTCTGGGTCCAGTTTCCTAGGAAGATATTCAAAGCCAGGCTGCCTGGGAAAGCCAGGCTAGCTCACAATCAAATTGCACGCTTCAGTACACAAATGCCAGAGGTCAAGATACCTCTGGAGGAGTAACAGTGTGCTGCAAAGCCTTAGGAATAAATCCACAGGAGGAAACTAGCCTAACAGCTGTTGCAGAATCATGCCTCGACTCCTCTGTGGAACTGGATGTGTTTTAGATAGATCCCATCAGCTGGAGCTGAGCTGCTCTGGGTTGTCATCACCTCTGCTTGCAGCAGATGAGAGAAAGCTCAACACTGAAGCATTCAGCTGCTCCAGGGTGGAAATCCAGTAGCATCTTCTTTCAGGTAATTAACCAAGAGACCCAAGCAAATCTGCACAAAGAGCAAATTAAATCTCTGTGGATTGGTCATGCCTGCAGAAAATAAAGCTGTCGAGGAGGTCGTTTTTTTCAGGCTGGCTGGGATGATTTGTAGCTGTGCTGTCTGCAGGAGCCCATCCGAGCATGGCAGGGGCTGTGGCTGCTGGGAGAAACCAGCAGTGTTGAAGTCAGGCTGGGAAAGCAGGCAAAGCCAGGCAGCATTCTTCTGGGGGAGCCTTTTTCTAGCAGCAAACGTTGGTTTGTCAAAAATTGAAGCTTTCTGCAGCGACACGCCAGGCTACGTTTGGGTTGGCAAAGCAGCAGGGTCAGGGCAAGGGCTGGAGCTGGGGCTGTGACCATCAGGGGGTGTTTTGGTGTGTTCCCTGGTGTGATGTTGGCCTGGGGTAACTGGGACTTGTGGCTGGGGGGTGCAGGGGACAGCGTGGCTCAGGGTTGGCTCCTGGATGCAGCCACGCTACACCCACCACCCAGCTTGGGTGTGTGCATCAGCCAGAGGCTTCTCCTGTCCAGAGCAACTCTAAAATAAATCAGAGTGCTCAAATGAGCTTCTTATTTCATAGAATCATAGGATGGTTTGGATTGGAACATCTTCAGCTAGAGCAGGTTCTCAGAGCCCTGTCCAACCTGACCTGGAATGCTTCCACAGTTGGGGCAGCGACCACCTCTCTGGGCAGCTGGGGCCAGGGGCTCACCACCCTCAACATGAGAAATTTCTTCCTCATATCTAGTCTAAATCTCCCTCTCTTAGCTTAAAACCACCAGCCCCTGTCCTGTCACAACAGGCCCTGCTGAAAAGTCTGTCCCCAGCTTTCTTATAGGTCCTATTTAAGCTCTGAAAGGACACAATAAGGTCTCCTGGAGCCTTCTCTTCTCCAGGCTGAACACCCCCAACCCTCTCAGCCTTTCCTCACAGCAGGGGGGTTCTGGTCCTCTGAATATTTTTGTAGCCTCCTCTGGACCTGCCCCAACAGGTCCATGTCTTTCTTCTGCTGAGGCTCACTGGGCAAGACCCTGACTACAAGCTAGAAAAGGGCAGATTTAGGTTAGACATTAGGAAAAGGTTCTTCAGTATGAGGGTGACAGATCTCTGGAATAGTTCACCCAGAGAGGTGGTAGAGGCCCCATCCCTGGGGACATTCAAGATCAGGCTGGGTAAAGCTTTAAGTAGCTTGATCGTGTTTACGCTGTCCCTGCTTATGGTGGGGGGGTTGGACTAGATGACCTGTGGAGGTCCCTTTCAGCCCAGACATTCTATGATTCTACAAACAGTCCATGCACCACTGGATGATGTGGATTATACCTCCAGGGTCTACGAACACAGCTGAAGGTAGCAGCCCGTTGTCAGGAGGCCAATGTCCCTCCATGAACTTGATAAGACTGGGAGCAGCTGTGGAGGGGCAGAGAGAGGGCCACGTGGGTATGATGCTCACCATGGCCATGTCATGCACAGCCCCAGGAAAGCCCCAACACTCAGAGAGAAACTCCATCCCCCCAGCCGTGTCCCATCCGTTGCGTGGGGAGGGGGAGGGCTGGGAGAAACCTTCTGTTTCACAGGGGTTTGGGGCAGAGGCACAAAATGGTTTCACCCTCAGCTGCGTGGCAGCCCTGGTCAGCTGGGAGCACAGGAGAGTGGCTCTGTTCCAGGGCTGGCATTCTGCTCAGCTCCATGGGGGACCTCTCTGCTGGAGGCCATCACCCTGTTGTGCAGGTCTCTGCACCTGCATGGGTGTAAATGCCCCTTGATGGATGGAAAAGGTGTATTATGATGATGATGATGATTATTACTATTATTGTTGCTGTCTTTATTACTATTAATATGTCTGGGAGTGGCATATGCTCATCTGTGCATCCTGGGAGCCCAGAGAAGGATCCAGGCAGCATGGTGGGTTCAGTGTAGCTCAGCTGGAGCTCAAACCCTGTATTTGGTTTCTTTGTCTGGGAAAAAGAAGTGTTAGATTGTCTCATTTCTCATCCTCTACAATCCCCAGGTACTTCCCTGGTCCCTGGAGGCAAAAATTGCTGTTAAAGCCACTAGGAAAAGTCGTGTACCTGTCTGGATCTCCACCAGTTTGAGTGACTGATGGACCTGGATGGGGAAGACATCAAACCCCAGGGTTTAGACGTGAAGTCCATTCTGCTTTCAGACACAGCCAGAACATAGAATCATAGAATGGTTTGGGTTGGAAGGGACCTCCAAAGGTCATGTAGTCCAACACCCCCTACAATAAGCAGGGACATCTCCACCTAGGTCAAGCTTCTCAGATCCTCATCAAGCCTGACGTTGACATGATGGAGACATTCAAGATCTCCCAAAAGAAAGCCAAGCTGGAAACACATCCTCCCTGTCTTCCAGAGACAACATCTCCCTTCCTCCCCCATGGCCCCAGTCATGGATTTTCTGCAATCCTGAGACCTGGCATTAAGCAATCCTGAGCAAACAGCATTCCCACAGGGCACATCAGCCTTGTGCTCTCACCTTTCTCCAGTCACTACCTTCTAGTTTAGGATCTGCTGGGGTTGGGGGACTGCAGCACGAGTGATGTTGTCTAATGGGGCAGACGACAGACCAGTGGAGTCACAAACCACGGGAGATCCTGTAACTGGTGTCCAAACTGGATATTTACCCAGCCTTTGCTTCTTGACATCATGTTTATTCGTGCTGATGCTTTGATTTACAACCTGTGCCTTGCCTGGCAGGTGCTGCCACTGCCAAAAGTTTCCAGCTTCTTTTTTTGCAGCTGGTGACCAGGCTTTTTAAGTTCAGCCCTTGCCTCACTCTCCACTGGCTTGGAAAAAGTCAGCAGCAGCCAACCTAAGCAAGAAGGCTGTTTGACTTCAGGTGCATTTCACCCATCCGTTTCTAGTGAGGGCTGTAGAGAGCGTGTGGGTTTGGCTCCTCCCTTGAAGGAGAAACTCTAGAGGCAGAGAGAGGCTTTGAGCCCCGTGGTATTTCAAGCTGTGGGTAGCTAGTTTCCGCCAGTAAGTGCAGCCCTCTCACATGTGGGGAGTGGAAGAAGTGACTGAGATTTGCATCTTTGCCTGGTGCTGGCTGGGAGGTGAGGAGCAGCTGCTCAGGAGAGCTGTGAGCACGGGGCAAGAGGGGCAGCAAGGGGGAGGGTGGCCCCACCTCACAGCCATCTCCAGCACTCGGTGCACGCCACACGGCTTCAGCCAAGCTCGTGTTTAATTCCCCATCAGATGCTGGAGAGCTCGCCCATTGCTTGCTCACAGGGCTTGAAGTCTCCTTCTTCTTCTCTGCTGTTGCCCCAACAGAGGCAAGCAGCAGCACTGAGCTCATGACCCACCTCCACGTGAGAACTGGTGAGGTTTCTTCCACTTAACTCTCTTGAGCTGCTGGTCTGCAGAACTGCTCCCTTGGCCCTGGGTGGCTGAGGACAGGCGTGAGACATTCTACCAGTGCCCAACATCTAAATTGAATGAGATGTGGGTCATGTGCTGTGGGTTACCTGCAATGGGGCTCCTGGCAGAGCTTTGCTCAGCAGATAGATGGCAGAGGTGCCAAACACCCTGGCTTTGCTGACACCTCCAAGGACACCTGTGCCTTGGGAAACTCGAGTCCTTAAGTCGGTAAGTTGCAGATGAGGCCAATTAAGTCATGAAGGCAATGCCTAGAGGCTGACCAAGACACAACCAACATTGTACCAGGCCTTGCATGGATGTGGAGCCCTTGCCACGCTGCATTAACAATCCAGAAGGCTCTGTGAAGAGCCCAGAGGCTGTGCACTGAGAAGGCAGTGTGGGTGTGAGGGGAGGAGATGAGGAACCAAACCGTGCCCGTTGTTTAGCTGCATAAACTGAGAAAACCCCTCTCCAGCTAGTGCTTGCTTTACACAACATGCTGGGAACAGTGCTCAGGAGTTATGCAAAGCTGCGTGGTTATGAAAATAAAGTCTCAGATAAGCCAAACTAGCCTGTCATGAGGTCCACAAAACCCAGAAAGTGTGTAGAGAGATGCAAAACCCGCCCTCTGCTTGGAGCACTGGAGCTGGGAGAAACAGCATCATTGGTAGTCAAGGACCATGCATCAGGTCCTATCTGATCTCCCAGGCCAGGCACCACCTCCTTGTCTCCTCCTTCTCTTGCCCAAGGGATGTTTTGACTCCGGGCTCTGAGCAAAGAGAAAGGCATATGTGACCTAAATCAGGTTTTACTCCTGCTCACATCCCTGCAGCCTGAGTAAACAGCAGAGGATGTGACTGAGAGCACACACGGTGCCTCCTCAGTGCCTCTCCTCCGCTCCAGGTTTCCTTCCCCCTTCCCCAGAGGTGAGTTTGACTCACTCTGTGTTTAGAGAGATGCTTCCCCTTTCTCCACACCGCTCATTAAACCGCCCTGATCAGCCAGTCCCCAGCCCACCTCTGCAGCTTTTCTTAGGGCAGGGAGTAGCTTTGTCCAACGTGACCCACCTCCCAAGCCAAACCCCACCAGAGGCTGGGAAAGCACGGGAAATCCCAGGACACTGACAAAACAAAACACAAAAAAAGGGCTCACTCCATCCACCTGAGTGCCAGCCCCACCCTGGGGTGTGGAATAAACACCGGCAACTATTTATTCCTCACCACTCAGCATCCAAATATTTGTTTCTCTTGGTCACACGGGCACACACTCACCTTCACCCTGCCTGCCAGATGCCTCCGTTGGTGCTGGACCTGGACAGGGGAGGAAAGAGACCCTGCCTGCAAGCTTTAGGGTCATAGAAACACATTTTGGGTTGGAAGGGGCCTTTAAAATACGAGTCTAACAGCTTGTTACAAATCTGCAAGGATTGCTAGCAATTTGATGGTTAGATGTGCCAGGATATGTCTTTTTTGGCTCTCTGAACTTCCACCCAAACACTCTTCTGTACCACACATTTGTCTGCCCATTTATATTCATGCATTCACAAAATTTTCCATGTATATATATGCATGTCTATGCATATCTATTTAGCACACATGCATATCTACCCACCCACATGCACCTACGTATGAACACAGTGCTGGAAATGATAATTTGGATGCCTTGGCATTAATAATGCATAGCTCTGATGTCTGCAGCAGTGAATAGGTGCCAGATGTTGCCATTTTCATCTTTGCCTATGCACATACACCTCTTTCCTCCATCTGTCCAGCTACGGACATTCCAGCATGCAGGTGGGCTTCAAACCAGTTTGTGTTAAGTGGGAGCAGGTCCAGAGGAGGCCACAAAAATCCTCATGGGGTTGGAACCCCTCTGCTGTGAGGCCAGGCTGAGGGAATTGAGGTAGTTCAGTCTGGAGAAGGCTCCAAGGAGACCTTCTTGCAGCCTTCCAGTTTTTAAAGGTCTACAGGAAAGATGGGGACAGATTTTTTTGGCAGGGCCTGTTGTGACAGGACAAGGTTTATTGTTTTTAAATTAAAAGAGGGAGATTTAGATTAGAGAGAAGGATGATTAGTTTTTACACTGAGGGTGGTGAGCCCCTGGCCCAGGCTGCCCAGAGAGGTGGTCGCTGTCCCATCCCTGGCACCATTCCAGGTGAGGTTGGATGGGGCTCTGAGCAACCTGCTCTAGTTGGGGCTGTCCCTGCTCCCTGCAGGGGGGTTGGACCAGATGACCTTTGAAGGTCCCTTCCAACCCAAAGCATTCTCTGATTCTATGAATGTGGATGACTTGTGACAGGACAGCACTGGTTATCTCAGCCAGAGTAAACAACAGCAGAACCATTTAATTAAAAATCATGTGCCTGTTGTGTTTGATTTAATCAACATTCATCCAGTGTAGATTGATGTAACTACCCAGAGGAGAATAAAATGCACTTGCACGACTGAAGAGGAAAAGTTCCTGGTTGATCCCATGACTACTAAGGTGCTTCATCCACCCAGTGAAAATGTGGAGGTGTGGCCCCTGGGAGAAAAGCTGTAGGTAGTGGTGAGTACTCACAACACGTGATAACTACCCTTTGATCTTTGTAGATGTTCAGGGAAATGTCTTTAGGGGGATGGAGTTTGAAATGTTGACCGTGGAGATTAGATAAGAGTGTTGAGCTTAATTTCCTACCTAAAATGGTCATGATGACCTGCGATGGGATGAGTAATGATGGGCTGCTGGAGACCAGGGAATGGGCCCCAGGGGAAGGGTTTTTTTTTCAGTGTCTTCAACGATGAAAAAGGGAGGGAATTTCTCAGCTAATGCAAGTACTTTATGGAGCTCAGATTTTATCCAGAAGTGATAATTGGGGCAATTCTTCATTGCTGTAACTCAGAGAAGCATTAAAGGCAACGGGGAGATTTTTTTTCTGGCCCAAGTCTGGCTGCCCTTGGACTCACAGATAATTAAGGACATGCTTTATCCTTATCAGTCTACTTTTACAGCCTTTATGACAGCAATTTGCTAAAAAGACACAAGATTTTACTGAGATCTCCCAGGGCAGCACCTGCAATAGACTTCAGTGCCCACCTTGCATTTTAACTTCAAGAGAAGGGTGGGTGATGCTCCCAGGGAAAGCAACGGGTGTGATGCCCAGTTTAGACAGAGGTGACAAAATCATAGAATCATAGAATGCTTTGGATTGGAAGGGACCTTTAAAGGTCATCTAGTGTAACCAGGGTTATCTAACTAGATGTCCATGTGCTTTTGACTCCACTGACTGATAGGGAGCTGGGGTCAGGCAGGTCTGGAGATCTGCTCTGCTCTCTGTGTTTTTAAGGTCGATAGAAGGCAGAACTCGTCGTAGTCACACCAGAAGGTGATTCAATATGACACATGCTCCACCTGAAGGCATATTTCCAGTGCTCATTGCCATCTGTGCCTGTAAACATCCTTTTCTTCCACTCACCAGTGGAATAGACACAAATTTGCATTTTTCAGCTAAGAAATCTTTGTGATCCCAGAGCCAAGCCACCACGGGGTATGACATTCCTCCAGCCATCCCACGTGTACATCACCTGTTACATAGCAGGCCACGGGAGTATTTTCCTCTACTTCTTTCATTAAACCATCAGAAGAACAAGCAGGGAAGCCTGGGAGGTCAAGGCAGTTTCTTCACTCAGATGTGTCAAGTTCTGCTTAAGATATGGCATGTCCTATCAGATAAGAGGAGATCTGATGGCTCCTGACCTGAAATCCCAGGGCACAGGCTGTCCCAGGTTCCCATCAGTCTCATGGTAACACTGGCAGACAGTAGCTTGGAGCTGACCTGCAGCACTTCTCTAATTGGAGACACACCTCTGAAGCTATAAATGTGTTTGCAGCTCCAGAGATTACTGAGATCAGAGAAGGAGGGCCACCAGCTGCTCGGTGACCATGCTGAACCCTCCAAAGAGCCTGGTGGAGTCTACTGAGGAAGCATTGCACGTGGCTGCTGGCCAGAAACAGTGCTCTTCTGTGGCCCATGGCTTGCTGCTGTTTTCATGCTCCCAGTTAGACCCTCCAGCCACCAATTAGACCCTCTAACCATCATCCATGGTGTGTGGTCCCACTTCTGATGAGAGTCTCTCTCAACTCAGCATAAGTCCACTCTTGCTCTGCACTGAAACCAAAGTGGCCCAGATTTCAGTGACAAGGTCTCCCTCTGTCTCTCTGTGGGGGTTTCCCTGTAGGAGTGGAGCAGAGGTGGACAAGGCTTTTTGGGAAGCCCTACAAGGTGGGAGTGGGTTGACCAAGGCTCCTTGGTAGGCTCCAAGGTCTTCAGCGCCATCTACTGCTATGCTAAGTCTTGGCTCCCTTGCCATCCCAACAGGAATGGGTTTAGAGGGTACTTCCAGGCTGGTAGGATGGGGATAATTAGTTGTCCACATGCCAGGCAAGGGGGAAGATGAACTACGATGTGTGTTTCTCAACATCTGTAAAGTCATTATAGAGCATCAGCAGTGCTTGAATATAAGGGAAATGAGCAGGACTTGGGTGTCTTCTGTATGGCCTCTGGTCTGAACAAAGGTCTGTGGGGCTCCAGAAAACACACCAATCATCTTTAAGAAGAACTTGCCCTTATTTAGGGGGTACAAAGCCTTCCAGACACGACTGATCCCACCTCAACAACATTTTTGCTCCTGCGTTTGCCAATGGCCAAGAAGTTAGTGTACATTTGCTTGTATTTAATTCTTCTGGTTAGTGAAACCATTATTAGGAACTGGGATTACTCTGAGCTAATGATATGAGCTGTGGGATGGCTCCAAGTCATTATTTTGTCAAAATGTTCCTATTCCACTTTAAATACCTCTCCTGTGATCCTTGGATAAGGCAAGGAGTCCTACAGATGGCCTGGACTTCATTTAACTTCTTGGTTGAGGGATCTGGGGATTGATCTCTGCATGCTCTCCCATCAAATGCTTTGCCTTCCCCAAGGTCTGTCAGACCCTCTGGGACCTCAAAAAGAGAAGGAAGCAGCTTTTGAGGAACTCGAAAACCCAAACCAATGCAGATTTTTGAGGAGAAACTGAAAGCTGGAGATTGAGCTGATTAAAACCAATTTGCTTAGTGTCACCAACAGTCACTAAGGAGTGCTTGTGGTCTGGGAGTTAAAAACAACCTCAGGACCTCTTGCATGCTCTTCTGGTGAGGATTTGGCCAGCCTGATTCAGCATTGTTGTAAGGAAAGCAGTGGATATTAGAAACAATTGGGAGGTTCCCAATCACCAAGGTTCAGAACACAGCCTGGCATCATTGCATCTCAGATGCTCCTATTAAGCTCCAGCTGGTGTTGAATCATCACCAACCTTCTGCTGCAGATGGTTGGGTAAATTAAAAGTCCTCTGTATAGCAACCTGCAGGCATTTTTTTCAAGAAAAGCAAACAAACAAAACCCCTCAGTGTGGTTTCTGTAGGAATCAAACTCTGGTTGAAACATCAGCTTTTTCCATCTCCACTGAAGGGCAGTCCCAGGGACCACTTCTACAAATGGCAGAGGAATGAGAACGTCCCTCAACCAGAGATAACCTCCTGAAAAACAACAACTTTCAGCAAATTCTTAGCAGCAGCTCTTCTAGCTGATAAGCTTATGTTGCTCCTCATGGCGTGCTGAGAAGGGTCCAAAACACACCCAAATTCCTAGTGGGCATCGCCCAGGTCTCCAGCCAGGAAATCTGACAAGCAAAATGGGCTCCTGATCACCTGCTGAATGCTCTAGGGGTGACGTGTTGCAATCAGCCCTCCGGGAAGGTCTTGTAGGCATGTGATAAGATGAACACGTGTGTGTCTCACCTACCTTGGGTGCCCTGGTTTTACCCAACCCTACCTTCCTCTTTGGCAGTGCTGCACCTGGGCGTGCAGAGAGCTGGGTTTCAGGAGTTCCTGGTGACTTTAGAGACTCCCTCTGATCCCAGCCATGACAGGGTTGAATGGTTGGACTTTCTAGTGCTTCATCTCACCTAGATGCAAAACGGTGATAGGGAGTTCTTGGAGATCTTTGCAAACTGCACCATTGTCTTGCTCATGGAGGAGTTAATTATTCTAATTATGGTATCCCTTTTACTACCAGTGATTTAGCACAAAGGAATCTGCTTCAGGTGATGGGAGAAGAAACTTTTTATGGTGCTCCATCAGCAGGGTTTGGAGAGGAGACATCTGAGGTCTGTTTCTGAATCTGTGACTCCTCCAAGACCTTGGCCAGGACGCTTAAGCTTCTCTGTGGCTCACGTCACCCATATGTAAATTAGACAGAATAATACCACAGAAAAGATGAATTCCTCACTGTTTATAAGACGACTAGAGAAACCTTGAGCTCCAGGGAATGCAAAAATTCTTATCATTCTCCTTTGTGCCTTCCATCTGTGGTCTCAGCATCCACGCAGTGCTCTGGTGGGGACTGTGACAACAAGTTTCTATTTGGATTCCAACAACCAACATGAAAAGGGAACCACGCCTCTGGTAGAAGAAGTTTTTCCCCAAAATCAGGGGAAAAAAGAAAAAGCTTGGACTACTCTGCCCTGTTCTAAACACATGGAAATGGAGATTTTTAGAGCTCCACATATTAATAGGCTCTAACATGCTGGACAACTGACCCTTTCTTCATGAGTAGTCATGAGCATCAAGTTCTGCTGATGTGGTCTCCTGGTCTGAGGTAAGAGTGCCTGTCATGTTGACTTTACCCATGGGTGGTTTCCAGAGGGCATTTCTCCATTTAGAAGTTGCTTCTCTTTCACTCTGAGACAGCTTGAATTTAGTCTGCAGCTTCTGAGCACCTTCCCAGAGACATGGGTATTTTTAGGCTTCCAGAGATGAGCGTTTCCAGGCAATGAGTTCAGACCAGCTAAAATTTCCCATGTGGAGGAAAGGGACATGTCTAATCCATTCTCATCCACCCTAGGTTCATCTCTTACACCTGTTCATCATCCTTTACTGTCAGTAGTGCTTTAGCAATATTTTGTTCTTTCTTCCCTTTTCTTTATCTCTCTTTTTTTGTTTTTCTTTCCAAATTCTTGTCCTTTTGGAATTGAGGTATGGAAAAGCTGTGAAACTAATAAAAATCTTGAAAGACATGCCTTTGACTCAGTTTGTCATGTGTCTTTCACCCTGTCTTCAATGATGAGTCAAGGCATAATTGCCTTTTCATTTCCACTCACCCATGGATCCTACGAAGACGTGTTGCGGCTGTTTGAAGCTCTGTGAAGAATCACACCAAAATCACAGGGAATAAAGACGAGTCACTTGTGTGGTGCAAAGTCACCCAGCACAGAGAGTTTCCATTTTTCTCACCCCTCACTGGCGTTTAGAGCACGGTGATGCTTGAAACAATAGTGAATAAAAACAATTCAGGGAGAGGTGTGATGTTTAACTTGGCCAGAGCCTCCCAGGGTTTCTAAAGCACCTTGAAGTCCATGAGTGAAAGACAGATTGCAAGGGCAATATCATTATTATCAGTTTAAATTCTGCCTTCCAGGCACGTGAAGTAGCAACATCCCAAGGTCAGGGCAAAGGAGAGCTACATGCAGCACTGGAATTTGACCCTTGATGCAGAGTGAGCTGTTAATTAGAGGGGGGACTTTGTACTGCCTCTGACATAATTTCCAGTCACAAGTAGCTTACAGGACTTGAAAATGGAGTCTTAAAGCCAGCAGATAATTTGTCACCTTGGGATTAAAAACCTGAGATTTAACTCCAAGAAGTTCTCAAAGACACAAAGCAGAAGAGCATCATTCTTAGCAAATGAATCTCTTCTTGTGGGAGCTGACCTGGACCAAGGCAACTGCTGGAATATTGGAAAATTTTATTCTTAGCTTTCAGAAGTATATAGCAAAATATTGTTGTTTTTTTTTTTTTTTTTTCTTTTCCTTGGCTATTTTGTTTTGCTTTGTTTTGCTTTGTGGTTGGTTTGGTGGTTTTTTTTTGTTTGTTTGTTTTGTGTAGTTTTGTTTGTTTGGATTTTTTTTTTTGCTTGTTTGGATGTTTTTCTTGCTTGTTTGTTTTTTGTTGTTTTTTTTTTTTTTTTTTTTTTTTAAATTTATTTCCCTTCCACTCTGGAAATTTAAAGAAACAAAACCAGCAGTAGAACTGCATTTGAGAAATGAAGAGCTAAATGTACTCAGTCCTGACTCATGCTCATGGAGCAATGGGCTGCGTGGGAGAGCTCATTGCTCAGGCTCAAGAACTTCTGGATGTAGGGGTGCCCTTGGTCATGAACTGCTCCGAGCCCACACTGCAGTTTCCTCTGGCAGCAGCATTAACTAATAAAAAAGAAAAACACTACCTTATATTGGCAAGGAGCATCACAGGGTCCTGCCAGCACCAGTGCAGAATTTCCTTGTGTATTCCCCTGCAAAATGAGGCCCCAACTCTGCCCCACACCAGTAGCTACCTTGTATTGGCAAGGAGCATCACTGAGTCCTGCCAGGACCAGTGCAGAATTTCCTTGTGTACTCACCTGCAAAGTGAGGCCCCAACTCTGCCCCACACCAGTTTGTCACACTGAGCACTGGGGAGCACTGGGAGGGCTGGTGAGAGTGGTTATTCTGAAGTCATGTGCCTTGTGGTAAGGTGATCAGTGTGACAGCCCCACAAGAAACAGAAAGGG
>NW_008611423.1:20816-28031 GCF_000691845.1 Merops nubicus
CCCCAACTAGAGCAGGGTGCTCAGAGCTCCATCAAGCCTGATCTTGCATGTCTCCAGGGATGGGGTCTCCACCATCTCTCCAGTGTTTCACCACCCTCATAGTAAAGAACCTTCTCCTAATGTCTCATCTAAATCCCCCCTGCTCAAGTTTAAAGCCATTGCTCCTCATCCTGCCTCTACAAACCCTTGTAACCAGGCCTTGCCCAGCTTTCATGTAGGGCCCTTCAGGTACTGGAAGGCCACCACAGAGTCCCCCTGAAGCCTTCTCTTCTCCAGGCTAAACAACCCCAGCTCTCTCAGCCTGTCCTCATAGAAGAGCTGCCCTAGCCACTTTTGTGATCCTCCTCTGGACCCTTTCTATCAGGTCCATGTCTTTCCTGTGCTGAGGGCTCCAGAGCTGGACACAGTGCTCCAGGTGAGGTCCCACCAGAGCAGAGTAGAGGGGCAGGGTCACCTCTCTTGGTCTGCTGGCCACGCTGGCTTTGATACAGCCCAGTACATGACTGGTTTCTGGGCTGTGAGCATGCACTGTTGGCACATGACCAGCTTTTTGTCCACCAGCACCCCCAAGTTCTTTTCTTCAGGACTGCTTTCCATCACATCATCCCCCAGCCTGTATTGATAATGAAGACCTTACAGCAGGTCCTTCTTGAACCCTTGGTCTCAGGACTTATTGACCAGAATTGCTTGGTCCTCAGTGGGAATGGTGCTGTGAAACAAAATGGCATTTTGCCTCTGGCTCTACCCCTTGAGCATTGCATAAGGCTCTACAGGTGAAAAGCAGCTTGATCCATCCCAGGAACCTTCGTGGTGAATGCACAGTCATCCTGAGCTGAAAAGCAACAGGCTGTAAAGCCCAAAGCTCTTTTCTCCTCCACTTTGTCCCTCATCAGTCAGTGATCTGTAGTTGGTCCAACTCCCCATGCTTTGTGAAATTCCCTGGGGCTAAAGTTCAAGATGTCAGGAAGAGGCACCTCCTCCTTTAGAGATAACCACCATATGGAAGGACAATACCTCTACCTGGACCTTTTGCACCTTGTATCTGCTACAAGAAGTCTTCTGTGAAACCCTGAGAGATGACTGTACAGCTGTAGCAGGATGTTCCTCCCATGGACTTGCCGTTCCCTTGGCCCAGCATTGCTCAGGAAGAAGGCTGTCCCTTCCTGATAACTTCTTTCATCTTGGTGATAACAGCACTGGGAGGAGAACAGTTCCTGACCTTGTAGAACCTTTCAAACCCCTTCTCCTGAGGCCTCCATGGGAGCCCACCGTGTGGGAATGTTGCTGGATGCCCAAGTTCCCCCTGAGGAGAAGCAAACCTGCCATCTAGAGCAATTCAGTTCCACTGGGAGACATCTTCAAGGATCAACCGTGCTGCCTCATTAGGACTTCCAGTGGCCAGACCCAGTCTGTAAACCTGCCTGGAGCAGCACCAGCCCTGGAGGAAGAGCCAGCAAGCTCCCTGTCCTGGAAGTCTGATCTCAACCAAAATCTCCTGTCCAAGCACTGCAAAGCAAGGGGAAGACTGGAGAAGGCAAGTGAGACACCACTCACCCAACATGTATCCTGCAGCGTGATGGTCTGAAGTCATTCCTAGATGGCTGCCTTAGGTTGTCCAAGGGCTGTAGGTTGCTTTGTGCAAGAAAGAAGACAACATAAATGAGAATGAGTCCACAAGCCCTCTCTTTTTGGGTAGTGTCATCTAAAGAGCAAAGCTGGACACTTTGTGGCTGACATTTGAACCCTTGTGTCATGTAAACTCTCCTGGGACCATGTTGGCACTTAGCAGCTGACAAGGACAACACAGTGCAAGACAAAGGACAAGACTCATTTTCTCCTCTAGTTGTGTGACTTTTCATCCAAAAGGAGAGGAGACATAGACAACATGACCTGCTGCAGTTCCAGTCTTGATGAGGGCTGGGAGGAGGAGATGATAATTAGGCTCATGATTCATGCTTCAGGTTCGAGTTTCTGTTCAAATGCTCTGCCAATTAGCACACACTTCCTCATCAATGGCAGGGTAATTATGAGATTAGGGTTAATGGGTCAATCTCATTGAAGGCTTCCTATTCCCTGCTCATGTCAGATTAGCTGATTCCTCCTGTCATTAGCTTTACCTTTCTAGGTTGCTGTTTACAGAGGAGCATGGGGTTGTAATTACCCCTGGTCTGCACAGGAGGATTCCTGCACCAAGGTTTTGAGGTGTGAGATGGGTGTCTAAGTTCCCATCAACTGAGATCTAACCAATTCAGCTGATGTTGTCTACAGAGAGATGCATCTTACCCTGAAGAGGACAGCTGGGTGGGATTTGTTTGATATGTCTAACCAAGTGAGCCATGAGGCTTTCAAACCAGCTCTTAGCTCAAGGCAGCCAACTCCAAGGAGAGAGGTGGGAGTAAAACTGGAGTTAGATACCCACAGGAGCATTTACAGCCCTGTCTCCAAGCCACAGAGACCTCAGAGTCATGTCACATTCTGGAGGTCTGCTCCTTCCCAAGCCTGGAGGCTTTACCCCCAGCTATGAGAAAGGCCTCTGTGGAGGCCATCTTCTACTCTGATGGCGTTGTTCAGGGAACTCAGCCAAGCCAGGAGCTGGGCCTGGAGCTGAGCTGAGCTGTTTCCCTTCCTTAGCTGGGGGAAATAAAAATATAAGGAGCTTTCATTACAGAGAAAAGGTAGGTATGACCAGTGAGGTCTCTCTGAACTGTTGGCTGAGCAAAACCTTGACAGAAGACCCCATATAGGAAAGCCAGCACTTGAATGAGTTGCGTTGGAACCAAAATCCCTGTGACAATGATGGTGGGTACCAACCAGAAGCGTCATCTAACTGATGATGCTGATCCCTGATCCTCTGGAGAGAAACATCTCCCAGCCCTGTGAATAAGATGAGAAGAAGCAGGTTCTTTTTGGTATTTACAGACTAATTTTGCTGGTTTCAGAAAGAGGGAAGCACCTACAGGGACACTGATGAGTCTTCAGCAACCAAACAAGCCACTGCCAAGAGAGTTTTTCCTCCATGCCTATGCCTTGGCCTGAAGTATAGGTCTACTAAGATTTTCCAAGTGATGCTTTTCTCTTGTCCATTGAATCCTTTGCTTCTCTCTCACATGGCAAGCAGAAATGGTTCCTCTGCAGGATTATTCCAGTGAGATGTGAGGGGACCTATTTCGCTTCGTCAGGCTCTGTTCAAGTATCATCTTGGCTGAGAACAAGATATTCATCACATAGCTTTGCAGTTTTCCTATTTCCCTTGGCAGGGGATCTGAACTAAACCTTGACCTTGATGTTCAGACAATTCCCTGACAATTTCAGTCATTTTAAATAAATTTTTCTTGTTGTTTCCAATATTTAAAGAAGAGTGATTTGATCATGTCTTATTATGCCTATTTTTCACACTTCCTCAAGATTTTTTCCCCACCATTTCATATTCCCAAACAATCCAGTTGTCATTAAAGGCTCTTGTAGTCTTTAAAGACTATTTTTTTTTCACAAGAGACACAGCCACACTGTAACCTCCTTCCAGGATATTTGCACCCAAACACTAAAATAACCAACACACCTAGCAGCAAAATCTCACATCTGCCCATGAGGGTATATGACACAGAGGTGGCCAATTTTGGGGGCTACAAAGAGTTTCTTATCCAGCACCTCAAACAGCTGGATTCACCCCATGCTGCTCATGCTCCAGGGCAGCACGATTGGCTTTACCAGAGTTACTCCAGAGAGCATGGCTCAGGCAAAATCCTCTTTGTTTGTCAATAGTGATGCCTTTAGTCATCCCCAAATAACCCAAACCTGACCCTAGCAAAGGCAGAGCTTTGACATCCAAGCCTCTCCTGTGCTGAGTGCTGCTGTCCTGTTGCCCTGGGACCGTCACCCTTGCCCTGGGAGAGTTTTGCTTTTGGGGCTGGAACAGCTTTGACTCAGCCTCTTGAAAGCACAGTGGGTAAAAAGCAAGGCTGTGAGTGTCCCCAGATCCTCTCCATTGCCAGGGACAGATTTTTCCATCACCAAATATGCCACGGACAGAGTCCTGCTGCTTTCAGGGTTTTGAAAGTTATTTGGACAAATTCACTGGGAGGGCATTCAGGAAAAAATGTGACTGTGTGTTTATCTTGTCATATTTTCCCTTAGGTCAACCATAATACTGGGCTAGAAGGCCAGAGTGTAGTCATTTTTCTGTTGTTTTGTACAAATAAATACAACATTTGTGTTTGCACGCTCTGATTCCAGCCTGCAGTGCACAAGTGGGATGAGAGAGGGTCAGTCTGATGCCACCCTTGAAATTAGGGGGGACAGACAAGTAAGAACATGATGAGCATGAAAACAAATGTACAGCAGCATATTGACAGCCCACCAAGAACACTGCCAGAGTATGGGAGTCTTCTCCCAGGCTGTCCTTCTAGTGATCTGTGGCTCTGAGCCTGGCAGTCATGGACAAGCATTACCAGTGACATGCACCATGAGAGCCCATCCTGGGTCCTGGTGTTTGCTAACTCATGCTGAAGTCACAAAATCCTGGAATGGTGGGGTTGGAAGGGACTTCTGTCATCTAGTCCAACCCTCCTGCTAAAGGGGGGTTGGAAGGGACCTCTGTCATCTAGTCCAAGTTCTAGACCAAGCAGGGTCACCCAGAGCAGGGTGCCCAGGATCATGTCTAGGAGAGCACATTGCTGGCTCATGGTTAACCTGTTGTCCACCAGGACTCCCAGCTCCTTTGCAGAGCTGCTTTCCAGCAGGTCAACCCCTCACCTGTCCTGCTGCAGGGGGTTATTCCTCCCCAGGTCCAGGATCCTGTATTTGCCCTTGTTGAACATCATGAGGTTGCCCTCCAGCCAACTCTCCAGCCTGTCCAGGTCTCTCTGGATGACAGCAGAGCTCTGGTGTGTCAGCTGCTTCTCCCAGTTTTGTATCACCAGCAGACTTGCTGAGGGTCCACTCCATCCCTTCATCCAGGTCATTGATGAACATATTAAAGAAAACTGGGCCCAGACCTCACCCCTGGGGAACATTATGAGCTACAGGCCTCCAAGTGGACTCTGTGCCACTGATGACAACCCTCAGTCAGTTCTCAACCCACCTCACTAACCCCTTGTCTAAGCCACACTTCCTAAGTTTCAACTCAAACTGATGTACTCAGAAGATACACCAGCCCCTGCTGCAGCCTCCTGCTCTCTTTGCATTGGAGACAGAGGCAGTGAGACCAAGGAATACACAAAAGTAATCATGGGAAAGGCTGAAGTTGGTGAGAAAGTGGGTTATTTCTGCCTCATGTCTTTGGCTTGGTCTGAGCTGCTTGGGAAGTGTTGGCTCTTCTGAACCCTGTTTCTTCTACACTGGGTCCCAGCTGCTCAGTGCAAAGCACTGCACTTAAACATCAGCAAGGGAACCATGCAGAAGTTCATGGGACCTGTGGCATGATGAGCAATTGGTGTCAAGGTGGCTGTGTCCACATGAGGCACGGGAGAAGACAAATTGGGAATGCTGAGAGGGCTAAGGACAGAGGACAAGTTTACCTTTGCATGCACTGAAGATGTACTTTTGTTGCCTTCAAGCCCAAGCAAGAAATGTGAGGAGCATCAGGGAGAGGTGCTCCACCCTGCATCCATGAGCAGAACAGCATCACCTCAGCAAGGACATCAGGTGCTGCTGACCCATGGCCAGACCTGGTCCATAAACTTGCCTGCAGCACCAGCCCTGGAGGAGAAGCCAGCAAGCTCCCTGGAAGTCTGATCTCAACCAAAATCTCCTGTCCAAATGCTAGGCAAGATTTCCCCACCTGGGCCTGCCTGCTTTCATTTCTCAACCCCAAATTCTCCTCTGTGGGGAAAAAAAATGAAATAAAAAGTGTCCCTTTGTGTTTGCATTAGAACATTATTCCTACCTTTTATGAGAAGAGTGAAGAGTGGCAGTTTTCAGAGAGGAAATAACTCAGGATAGAGTTATTAAAAGATTAAAAAACACACACCCCCAAAAAATGAAATCCAGGCTGAAAAAACCAAAATATCCTTACCAGAACTCAGGGCGTTTCTCATAACCTCTTGTTTATGTTATGAAGTCTGGTTTCTATTTTTTTTTTTTAATATTCTTTTTTAAAAAGATGAGGTAGACTCAATGGCTTTGCCAAAATTCATCTGACCTGCTGATAAATCAGATGAAAAGTCTCCTGCTGTAGCACTGTGAAGTGCTGCAGGGATATCTCCAGCTCTGTGATCGTGTTGGGTCCTGTACCAATGGGAGAGGCATTGTCTTGCTCGTGTTTCTGACAGGTTCATGCCTTATTCTTGTGACAGGCCATAATTCACCCTCCATGTGGGTGTGACCATGTGCTACCTGCAGCACAACAGGTCCCTGGGGCTCGTGACTCCTGGTGCTGCTGCATCACAGCCCCAGGTAGAACCTCCAATGGGCAGGTGATCACCTTCTCCTGGAAAGAAGAAGTGATGTGGTTGCCAGCAGCTCTCAGCTGGCTGCTCATGGGTGGACTTTTTGGTGGGTAAAAAAAACTAGCTGGATGGCTGAGCCTGGAGGGTGGTGGTGGATGGAGTTAAATCCAGACCAGTCACTAGTGGTGTTCCCCAGGGGTCTCAGTATTTGGGTCTGTGAAACATCTCTATCAGTGATCTGGACGAGGGGATTGAGGGCATCCTCAGCAGCTTTGCATGTGACACCAAGCTGGGTGGGAGAGTTGATCTGACCAAGGGTAGGAAGGCTATACAGAGGGATTTGGACAGGCTGGAGCAATGGCCCAAGTGCCAGGTCCTGCCCTTGGGTTACAACAGCCACCTCCAACACTCCAGCTTGGGGCAGAGTGGCTGGAAACTGCCCAGCAGAAAAGGCCCTGGGGGAGTTGGCTGACAGGTGGCTGGAGATGAGCCAGCGAGTGCCCAGGTGGCCAAAAAGGCCACCAGCATCCTGGCCTGGATCAGAAATAGCATGGCCAGCAGGACTAGGGCAGGGATTGTGCCACTGTACCAGGCATTGGTGAGGCTGCACCTTGAATGCTGAGTTCAAATTTGGGTCCCTCTCTTCAAGAACAACCTTGAGGAGCTGGAGTGTGTCCAGAGAAGGGCAACGAAGCTGGTGAAAGGTCTAGAGGCCAAGTCTTGTGAGGAGCAGCTGAGGGAGCTGGGGGTGCTGAGCCTGGAGCAAAGGAGGCTCAGGGGAGACCTTCTGGGTCTGCACAGCTCCAGACAGGAGGTTGGACTGAGATGG
>NW_008611423.1:28302-34439 GCF_000691845.1 Merops nubicus
AATTAAATCTATGATTCTATAATTCCATTGAAATTCAGCCAAATAATTGAGATCTCAGGGCCAGAAAAAAAAAAAACACAAGAAAAAACCCTAAACCCTTAAGAACTCTAGAAAAGCTGTGATTTGAAGTAAATCTCAGTGGAAACTGAGAATCTGTAGAAGGCTGAAGGATTTTAGAAGACCTGTGATTGGGCTGGTGCAAAATTTGCTGTGCTGTGACCCTCTGTAAGCAGCATTGATGCCAACATCAGCAGCAGCTCTGGCTTCACCTTGTCTCTGTGGGATGAAACAAATCACAGAACAGGGAGGATCCCATGGCTCCAGCATGGTGAGGGTTGGAAGGTACCTCTGGAGATCATCTCATCCAACCCCTCCATGCTAAACAAGGGGCACCTAGAACAAATTGCCCAGGATCACATCCAGGAGGATTTTGAATGTCTCCAGAGGAGACTCCACAGCCTCTCTGGGCAGCTGCTCCACAGCTCTGGCACCCTCACAGCAAAGAAGTTTTCCCTGATGTTTAGGTAGAACCTCCTGGGTTCCAGATGGTGCCCATTGCCCCTTGTTCTGTCGCTGGGCACCACTGAGAAGAGTCTGGCCCCAGCCTCTTGACACTCATCCTTTAGCTATTTCTAAGCATTTGGGAGGGCAGAAGTGAGTGTACAACGTCAAGCAGAGAAAGCAGATGTATTTATACAGTTACTAAGCTCTGCTTGAGCCAGCAGGTACTAAACCTGTCTCAAATATCTTTACTGTTTCTTTTTTTCTTTTCTTTTTTTCCTTCTTTTTTGTCTCCTGAGTCCCATGGAGATGAAGTCACTCTCAGAGGTGACTTCAGGACACGCCACTCACCTCGAAGCTCTGCTGGACTTTTGCCTGACGTCTACCCCAGGTGTTACACAGCACAGTTTGCTTTGTATACACTTCTTGTCTCTTGAGATAGCCACCAAAATAAAGCCAAGGGTTCCGCTTTCTCTCCTTTGGTCATGAAAATCAGCCTGCTTCCTTATAGCAGGCGTGCTTCAGCTTAGCTCCAAATATGGATTTAGAGGAAACGACAACGTTCTCGCTCTAAACAAAGCCAAACAACCCTCCCACCTCAATTACAGTTTGACTTAGTGAGTGAGTGTTAGTTATTAATTTTGGCTCTCAGGGCTGATGTCATCCCAGGGCCTGGGATATCTTTGAGTCACGTGGAGATGCAGTGCCAGGAAATGGCAGTAGAAGAAGAAGTAAATATTAAAAAAAAAGATGTTGGAAGCTGGTGGCACCTTCCTGTAAGAAAACGTGAGAAGCTGGTTGGTGCTAAGAGCAAACAGTCGCCTTAAATGTCAATATTCAGCTGGGTTGAGGAATGAAAGAACTGTTGCAATTGCCTAACAATGTAAAGGAGGAGGGAGGTGACACGAACAGATGTGACTGATGGTCCTGGAATGTAAACCGGCCTCTTTCTTTGCAGCTTCAGCTAATTGAAAAAGCAATCAATGCCTCCGAGGGGGGATGGGGGAACGTGCAGCCTGTTTCCACCTCTGTTCATTTTCCTACCAGGCTCAATCTTGCAATATTTGGATTGGGGTTGGATGATGCTCAGGGATTTGATCTCCTGGTGACTTCAAAAGCTCAGGATTTGGGTTGAGAGGGTGCTCTTGGTATGAAGCACAGCTTTGGATGAGCAGAAACATAATATTTTTTTAAAAAAAATCTAGGATTCAGGCACCTTTTAGTAGTCATTGACTGCTAAAATCTATGCTGGCTTAAATTTTTCTTCCTCATTTTTACCCATTTTATTGGTGAGAGGTTTTTTCATCTCTAAAACTGTAGAAGAAAGGGGGAGAAGAGAAACCAAGGATGTAGGAGGCCTTGCTGCTCTGCATTGAGGCTGAATTCAGGCAGAGCTGCCTGGGCTCAGGTGGCTTGGCAGGGTGTCTGAAACCACATGGGGCTAAGGCAGACCATGACTTCTGAAAAGGTAGGAAAATAACCCAAAACTAAACCAACACAAAAGCCCAAGTTATTTTTTTTTTTATTATTTTTTTTTAAAATCCTTTTATCCTATTTTAAGTACCAGGTTTTCCTCATGAGATCATCTCAGCTACAGTGGTGCAGGGCTTTGTATAGACAAGCAGAGGGCTGAGTAAACAGAGAAGAAGATTTCTCGTCTCCAACGTCAGTGAAGAGGAAACGTCTGTCTGATGACTTCAAGTGAAGCTGGCATGTTTTGGCTCAACCTGCTGAAGACATCTGAGTTTCACTTCACTGTGGGAACTTCTCCTGTGGTCCAAGCCTGCTGTCATGTGCAACATCATGTATTTTTGACACAAAGCTTTGGCTTGCCTGGGCTGAAGCAGAGCAAAAGGTAATTTGGTTCTTTTTGCTTCTGCAGCTGCAGCCCTGGCTGGGGAAATGGAGGGTGTGAGCACTGGGGGAGTCCAGGACCTTGGTTCCAACACTGGATGTGCCTGGCCATGGAGCAGAAAGGACACATTCTCACTTTCCTCTCTGCATTCCTTCTATGTGACAGCACATGCAGCCTGCAGCAAGGAGGAAGCTGCTGCTTTAGGTTTGCTTTCAGGTGCATCCTTTCACAGCATGACTCATTTTGCATTAATCTCTGCCATATTTTTCTTTTTTTATCTCTTTTTGGTCTGAAATAAAACACTCTTTAGCCTTGAAGAGCATCTTTTGCCCCTGAGGGCTGCATATGGGAAACATAAAGAGAGAGGCAGGCAGGTGTGTGAACAAGTTTAAGAGGAATGCCCCCGTGAGATGGTGCTGTGCAGAAATCATGAACCTTTTCTCCAGTTTCCCAAAATCGTTGAGAGAATCTTTTCACAATCTTCAACCCCTCAGAAATCTCAAACTTGCATTTGGGTGAAAATCTTGGTTGTATTTTTTTTCTCAGTGGGTAGAGTACCACTTCACTGAGATGCTCAGTGATGGCATCTTTCCTATTGTAATTATTAGTGTTATTTTACAAGCCAGAACTTTCTAGTTAGTTCTAAAGACAGGTATGGCCTCAAGAGAGATGTGATGCTCATGCCAAAGACCCAGAGGCAGCATCCACGGGGACATCTAGGCCTTGGTGATGCCGTGGGCATGTGGTCCTTGCTGCAAGGGGAGGAAGCCAGCAAAGAGGTCCTGCTGAGGAGAATGGTGCTCCATCTGCTCCTGCTCTTGGCTCCAGACCCCACCAGCCCTTCCTGAAATGAGGTGTTTATGTGGAACCTTGGGTGAAGTCACCAAATGATCTTTGCTTTCCAGAAACAGAGGTGCCCTGACTGTTGTTCTAGCAGTGCAGGGCTTGGAGAAACAAGAGAGCTTCAGCTGGAGGGCTAGAGACTTACTTCTGCCATCCCTTCCTTGGTGTCAACTCCAAACCCTGCCAAGAAGGTGAGGAAAGGCTTGGTTAATATGCTGTGAGCTCCACAGAGCCACGCTGCCCTGAGCCAGTGGGCCCTTAAGCTCTTGTTTCCAGTTAGCATGGTTACATCTCTGCTGTGTAGGCACGATTGCTGACCTAGGCTGAAGGCATCACAGACACTGCAAATGCAAGCCAGAGCTACAGAAAGCTTTGAGGATGAATTGCAGGATTACAAAATGCAGATACTGGGATTTTGGTGCCTCCACAGCACGATATCTTCTTTGTCCACTGGTAGTCACAGGACTGGGGACCTTGTGGCACAGGGACAGCTTCACTGTTTGACATCCCACAAGACAGATTAAACCCCAACCCTCATCCCAGAGCATTCCCAGCCCTGAGGGCAAGAGGCAGAGATGCAGAGGGATGCAGAAGCCTGGCTGTAAATGGGTTTAGGTGGGCAGGACCTGCAGCCACTCCGACCAGACCATGCTGTCCCCTTTTCTCCTGCTGCACTTCTTCCTACTGCACGTGGCTCCTTCTCCCATGGACACCTACAGCTGCACAGCCCAGACAACCTACCCTCCTGCAAGGTCCAAAGTGAGGAGATACAGCTGCCTCTCACATGTGCTGCCTCTCACATGCCTTGCTGTTCACTCTCATGCATTTGCATTTTGGTGTCACAGTTCCTTCTTGCCTTTTGTCCTCGTTTTACTCTTTTGAACTCCTTCTGACCTCTTATGAGGCTTATCTGCCTCCTGTTACACTTTGGGAAGTCTGTTTCTGTAGCAGCTGACTCTAGCTAGGATGGTGAAGGTTGGCACAATGTCTTGTAAGCACATGTGGTAATAAATTTTTTGAATAAAATAAGGAGAATTCAAGTGTTTGCAATTTCCTTTTTTGGCTAACTCTAAGGAAATCTTTGGCCTGTTTTGAAGTGCTGTGAAAACAAGGGGAAGTGCTGGTTCTCTTCAATCTGACACAAGGAGAGGGATTTTAAAATCACTCCCAAGGGGCTTTGCTCCCCAAAAGGCTGGCATCAGAGCCTTCTGCAGAGTAATTCCATCAAGACTCAGATTAATGCTATTTACGAGATGGTTAATGATTAAAGGACAAGTTTAGCAGTCAGCTCTCTGTTTCATTTATGCCACATGACCTCAGATTGCTCCAACAGCTTGGCCACCTTGCAGTCCCAGTCTTATCTTCCATTTCTGTAGCCCAGCTGAAAAAAAAAGAAGCCATGGGAGATAGTAGCAGCATTTCTGGTTGCTCTGTCTAGGAGAGAGCCAAAACACGTGGCACTTCATGGATTGTTAAATGGTGGAAAGGTGAAAACAGGACTTGACTTCCACAAGTGGTCATCTGCTCTTCTAAAAGGGTCAGTCACCCACAAGGGGCTTTGCAGCATTTTTATCTAGCCCACAGGACATGTGTTTTTCTCATGATATGATTTTTAAAGTAAAATCAGCATCCATAAAATTGTGCCCTGTGCAAAAACTGAGAAAAAAATAAGCACCGAAGGCTGGACTCTCTTCCAGCTCCACCAAGTCTTCAGGCCTTCAAGGTGGTGGTGCATCATGCACTGATCCAGACACAAATTCTGCTGAACTTTTCTCCCTTTTCTCTTTCAGTTATGGGATGTGTCAGCTACCCCACTCCAGTGTCTGCTTCAGGGAGGTGTTTGAATGAAGACATCCCAGGCAGAACAAGGTGTCCTGAGGGAGGGGTGGTGGTACATCATGCACTGATCTTCTGCACTGATCCAGACACAAATTCTGCTGAACTTTTCTCCCTTTTCTCTTTCAGTTATGGGATGTGTCAGCTACCCCACTCCAGTGTCTGCTTCAGGGAGGTGTTTGAATGAAGACATCCCAGGCAGGGAACAAGGTGTCCTGAGGGAGGAATTGAGATGAGGATGGCAGTAAGCAGCTTTATCCTTGAAGCAAAGGCTGTGTGGATAGGCCAGGGTAAGAAACGAGAGCAGATGTGTAATCCTGCCATGACTGGATGGGAAATGTGAGCTTGATGCAGAAGTTAAGTCAGAGTCAAAAGAGTCAGAAGAAAATGTATACTATCTGCTGGAGATAATATCCATTGGGTGGAGAAGTGTGGGGAAACAGGCAGGAAGAGCAATGGGGCTTCACATTAATTTTTGGCCTGATTTCTAGGACTTATATGTGTCTGCTATAGAGCTATTTATATATATTAGGGTCTGATTCTGAACTTTTGTAGGTATTTGTTCCAGAGTGGGATGAATTGTGTCTTAAAAGAGCCTATTTGCTCCACTGGTTTCCAAATGGAACAGCTCCAGAGTCAGAGACCACCCTTTTCAGGCTTACAGTGTTGATGTCCTAAAATAAATCTAATGTTTGAGCTCCTAAATATGCATTTGAGACCTACTGTAGATCAAGTGTGGCTCCCTTAGACACTTGATCCCTTAGTTCCACCTTAGACACTATGATATGTCCTGTCTGGTCTTTAGCTGCTGTTGTAGAAGAGCAGATGTCCTCTGTGGTTTCATGTCATATCTGTCAGTATTGGGTAAATGCCTTGGATATCCTTGGGTACTGCAAAAGTTTCTAGATCTAGATGTTTAATCAGCTTCCCCTTACTCAGCATATTCCATGGGATCCAAGAAGCTAATTCCATGCAGAAATATCTAGGGCCACTTGAGCTGTACCCTGTGTGATTTTCCCCCTTCTTCATCTCTCCCTGACCTCCCACAGCTGCTGTGTCACATCTAAAAACCCTTTGCAGATATTTCAGGCACCCAAGGGTG
>NW_008611424.1:0-19615 GCF_000691845.1 Merops nubicus
CTTAACCCTGGTAACAACCAGTGCTGGGTTTTTTTGTTGGTTTTTTTTGGGTTTGTTTATTAGTTTGTTTTGTTTTGGTTTGGTTTTTTCCTTTTTCCCTCCCCCACTCGCCCCTGCTGGCTGCGTGCCAAGTAGGGAAAAGGCGATAGCTGTCTCGCTGTGAACACGGGTTCGCCACGTTTATGGAGGAGGGGGAGGAGTTGCATCTTCTTAGAAATGGTCATTTGGTTTTGTTGAGTATTATTCAGATAGCTGGCAATACAACATTGCTCTCTGCATACCTGAGAACTTATGTTCTCCAGAATTATCTGTGTAATTTCGAAGTAGCCTCTAATCAGACAGGTATTTTTAGAGAAGAAAATAGCAGAAAGTTACAGGTGGTGCGGGCCACAGTCTCTCTTCTGAGCCTTGTTAATGACTGACTGGTCCAGAGGGCTGTAGCTCTGCTTTCTGGAGTGTACTGGCAAACACCTTGTATTACTGACTTAAATGACGTGTTATCTTGTTTGTGCTAATCTTTAGGACAGGGGTCATGTCTTCTTATTATCATTTAAAATTATGAATGTGGATGGCAATGCAAGTATAACTTGTAGCTTTCTATCTCTTTGTATGTTAGTTAACTTAGCATAATTTTAAGTTGCAAGTGTCTCAGTGTGTGTCCTGGATGTTATTTTTACTGAATTGTGTCACTTTTCATTACATTAAATGAATACTCATTTAATTTCCTATCTCACTTCTGATCCCATTTTGTAATGTCAGGATTAGTCTTACATCCCTCTGAGTATTAAATACAACTTATTTTAGTATCATCTGCATATTTAATGATCTGACTTATTACAGCTTTATCAAGACCATTGAATAAAATATGAAAATCTGCTGGTGTTAATCTACAGCCCTGTGGGACTTTGCTTCTCAGCAGCTGTCTTTCCCCTGTTCCTCCAGTCCCCTGTTTTTCTGGTACCTTTTTAGCTACTGCTCTGAAGACAGGAAAATGCATCAGATCTGAACTCAATTGGAGTTATTACACTTTTGCAGCAAAAGTAGGTGCCAAAAAAATCCTCAAACTAAAGATCAAGGATTGAAAAGAGTTAGACTTTGGGATATTGACCTTCAGATGTGACTGCTGGATAACAAATGCCTGATATTGGAGAAAAGTTTAAAGCTTATTTTTAGCAAAGATTTACCCCATCCACAACAAAATTTTCTTAATTATAAGAATGATACATCATTTTGAATTTCCTCTGAACCTTTTTAAAACCTAGCTCTTTCAAGCCTCTTGGTTTATCTGGGCTAATAACATTTTTTTGAAAGTAAGCAGATTTCTTTAACATGGTTTATTCTTTCCATATCCACAATGACTCATAATGATTAAATTGTGCTTATATAATTATACCCTTTAAAATGATCTATAAATGTAACATCTCTTTCCTTAAGATCAGGCTCTGAGGCATAGGTTCCTTGATTTGTCCCTACAGATAAAAAAAAAAAAAAAAAAAGAAAAAAAAAAAAAAACACCCAAATGCTAAAGGTGTTCATTGCAGGATTACGCAAGAGACTGATAACTCTGCAAAGGAGGTTTGAAATTCAGTAGTAGAAGGGTTTTACATTATTTTTACCGGAGTACTGGGGAGAATGACATTTGTGGACTTAAGAGTGGAAGAGCTGAGAGTCAGCTTGATTTGAGTGTGTGAACAAAATGAGAGAAGGAATTCTGTGAAGTGTTTGCATGTGAAGATTAGAGATTTGTGAACACTGGCAAATAAGACACCAGGCTTTGGGAAGCCTGGACTGGCCTTCAGCTCAGTGAGCAGGAAGAGCAAGAAGCTAGGGCAGCCTGCATATTTATGTAAATAAACTGTATCATCACATCAAGAAAGAAGAAAGCTGAAAGTTTGAATGCATTTTGTGAGTAAATTAATATATTAAGATGGGGGAGGGGGTTGTTTAGTTGTTGGGTTTTCTGCCTTTTTTTTTTTTCCCTCTCTGAAATGTTCAGTACCTACAGTCAGGGCTTATAGCATGCCTTCATTTTTGAGGAAAATAATAATTAATAAATATTCTAAAGTATGACTACTGTAAGTCCAGTTGTAAATCTGGCTACTACATATAATCATATTTTTCCTAAGAGTTAGAACAATAGTGCACAAAAAGATGCATAATTTTTAAAATTATCATGTATTCTATTCTGCGTATTGTGGGGCCTTTGGAGATGGTTTGTTGTTTGGTTTAATTTTTTTTCGTACTGTCCTTTTACCTTTGAATTATAAGTGTTTGAGTCGTTGTCTGAAGTAGTAAAAATCTGGAGAGCTGAAGTTCTCAACCAAGAAGCTGAGGGAAAGAAAGCAACTAAGAGGAGACTTGACAGTAATACATTAGTAACACAGGAAGTGTGAGCAGAAAATTGCTGCCATATTTCTTCATTGTGGGAGGTGGTGGAACCAAAAAAAACAAAACAAAAGTCAACAGTAGGCCTTAAGGAGTCAGAGCCAGGTTCGAAACAAACTAAAGGAGATGATCCTTCCTGTATGTAGCTGGTCTGTAAAACCTTTTGTCAAAGAATGTGTGCTAAAAACTTGTTTTAGTTGCTAACAATGGATTTCTCCTCCCTGAGCTTGTTAGTGACTAAAACAAAGTAACCAAGTGTAGCTCAGAAAGGACTTGAAATGTAGCACTGAAGGGTTTGAAGGCTGGTAGACAGCTAGGAAGTGCCTTGTTCTTATATTTCCAGTTTGAGATTGGCTTTATTCCCTTCAGCCAGAGTAGCAGTTTTTTGTGTTGTTGAGCTGTAAAAAGCTACAGAATGCATTTTCTTAGCTGTGAGGAGAACAGAGATTTGGTGAGTTTGTATTTTGATCTCTTCCCCTTTCTTCTCTGAAACAATCCACAAGATGTGTTATTAAAACCCTGCAACTGAGTATTTTATAGTGATGGTGTTGGAAATTGCAAATACTAGATATTTACTCGCTGTGCATTCTTCTAAATTCTGCTGTAGTGAGGTTGGTATGTGAAAACCTTTTAAGTGGAGATGGAACTTGGGCTGCATATATCTAAAATGGTTGCGGCTGCTCTCCTTGTCTTCCCTGTGGGCCTTTCACAAATGTAGCTTGATAGACTAGACTACCTGTTTTATCTCTGCATAGTGCACAGTATGGGTTGAATGTGGTGTTAACAGCAGGATCTAGGTACTTCCCAGCCTTGTCAGGGAGTCAATAGCTGCAGTAGTTCCTTTGCAGGTGCATATGGAAACACCATTACACCATCCACACACGCCTTCTATTATATCATTCACCCTGCATGACTATGGCAGGAAGGGAAAGTGGGCATTAAATCCCTGTTTTTCATCTTGCACCATGCAGCTTGGGAGCTCACATTTCTGTCTGTATTTATGCCCATCTGTGGGTGAGCTCTAGGGAGAAGGTGGGGGAAAGAGCAATTTTACAATGCTGGAAAACTACTGTTCTGTAGCGTTCAGTCATCTGCAGCACCTTTTTCCAGCTGATGTGCCGTATTAACAGCACAGGCTGGGCATTTATAGAGCCATTGCATCCAAAGTCTCTTTTGTGGGCAAGCTGTTTGTACTCTGCAGGACCACAGCACTTGGTGAAGGAGGCTGAACAATCTTTATTGAGGCAGCAGTGTGATCTCATACCCTGCTGCTAAAGGAGCCATAACAGCAATGGAAGATTAATTTTCTATTTCTTTCCCCAGATTGTGAAAGTAGATCTCTTTTAGGCTCAGTCTCAAATCAAAGAATGAGAAGGAAAAAATCGGTTCTGATCTCACTGTTCCCCATTTATGAGGTTGAGAAACAGTTCTTCTATTGAGTTAGATGATACACAGTTACATTGTCTTATACTTTTATCAACTCACTAATGTTCTTAAGTCACAATGAGGAAAAGATAGTATGAGACTCCTAAAGAAGAGGAAATAATTAAATTCTGAGGTTTCATTACTCTATGCATTCGCACTTGGTGTTAATAACTCCGGGTTAAAAAATGCATTGTTTTGATAATTACCCCTTTCCAGTCTCAGGATGGACCATCAAGATAAAATTACAAGATCTGGACAAAAGTACTGTATAGCATGCTCCTTGCACTTAATTTAGCTTATACTTGGTTGACAGACTGGCAGAATAATTGTAGCTAATGAAAGCAGCAAGAACAGAACTGCACATCAAAATGCAGCGGTTTAAATACACATCAGCACAATTCAAGAGTACTGGGTTTGTAATAGTAGAAAGTAGGAACTGATATTTGAGAATTATAACAATGACATAGATCAATGAGACATCTGCTGTAGTGCTTTAAGGTCTGTCCATATTTGATGCTGTGGAAGCTGATAGTTGAAATTTGTACTTTCAGAAAAGTAATGGAATACTCCTAATTTGACTCATTTCATTCATGTCAGTGAAAGTACAGTTGGGTTTGTACTGGAAAAAGGGTAGAAGTACAGAAATTTCTAGGCCATTCTTTAATGAATGGGGAAAGGTTTGTAAAGACAATGCTTTTTATTCTTCACAGAGGAGGTCCATAGATTCATTATATTGTTTGTAGATCTCTGAGACACTGGGCTCATCAGACACAGCATTGTAAGAGCAGCTATGCTCCCAAGCCTTCAGCCATTGATGACAGTTGCAGCAAATGCTTGGGGTTGATTGCAAACCTCTTCAAGCAACCAGAAAACAAAATTTTATTTCAGAAGATGGAATAATTTTGTGCTTTAGGTCTACTTAGCTTTGGGAAATGCAAGGCTTGAACTGGTTGTAATTCTCTGTTACTGAAATTCAAATTCAGTATTTTTGATGAAAAAGTTGCAAAACTTCAGAGTCAGTTTTCCTTTTCTGATTCACTCCTTGGCAGCTTGGTTCAGACATGTAAAATGAACAACCTTACTATGAGGTACCTTGTTAAAATTTTCTGGGAGCTAGCATAAACCAAATGTTAGTTCTGTTCAGATGCTTAGCTGAGGGAATAGGTAGACCAGATGACACTCTTGAAGATTCTAATTAAAAACATTTTTCACCATCATAGAATAGTTCTGCTGTTCCTCCTCCGCTTTGTCTGGTAAAATTGCAAAAGGACCTTTTAGCTGATTTGTACAAGAACTTCATGCAAACTTTGTGGGTTCAATTATTGTCATAATTATAAAATATGATTATTTTTAAAATCTTCAGATACTTTATATAAACATTCAAAAACTGGATGTTTGTATCCAGCTATACACAGTAGCTAAAGGTAGCAGCCATCCTGGACTTCCTATTTTCTTTATGCTTCTTGCAACCAGAAGTTTGTCAAGGAAAAATATTCTGATATAAACTAGTTTGGAAATAGCTGTTGTTCTTGGGGCAGCCTTTAACTTGCATTACTTGCTTCCTGTTTATGTGATGAGAATTGCACCCCTTGGAGTAATTGCATCAGCAGTATACATGTCACTAAGGTGATGCAACGTGTGTTGCTGAGGATGATGAAGTCATTTTGGTCTAGTTGGTGTAAGCAGCATCTTTAGAAATGTAAGTACAGCCATTTGAGAAAGGAACCAGTGAGCAATTAACATAAAACAATTTTGTCTGGCCTGAAGTTACATCCGTAAGATTATTCTTATGGTCAAGTCCTTATACTGCTGGTGCCAAACCTTGTCATTTTTGAATAATGGAATGCTTCAAAATAATAAAGTAGTATGACATAGCTTAGTTTGTGCCTTTAACATGAAATGTAATTCCAAATCTACACATGCTGATACCTGCTTTCTCCCATCAAGCAGAATGGAAAGTACAATGCCTGCAAACAGAACTTCTGTGTCAACCTAGGCAAATGTGTCTCTTCAGAAAACAAAACTTATGACCTCTCTTCTGCTTTCTTCAGCACATTTCCAAAGAGATTGTTTTTTAGTCTAAGGTTATTGGTAAGATCCCTTACCAATAGGTAACAGACAGGTAGAAAGTAAATTCCATCGCTGCAGAAATTTCAAAACCAGGACTTCATTCAGTTGGGTTGAGGCTTTTGTTTTTAAGCATGCCATTATATGCATATTTTATTTTCTTTAGTTAGATAGAGGGATCTGGACAGGCTGGATCAATGGTTCAAGGCCAATGTTATGAGGTTCAACAAGGCCAAGTGCTGGGTCCTGCACTTGTGTCACAACAACCCCGTGCAACACTACATGTCCAGGGAAGAGTGGCTGGAAAGCTGTCTGGTGGAAAAGGACTTGGGGGTCTTAGTAAACAGCTGGCTGAATATCATAGAATCATCAAATGGTTTGGGTTGGAAGGGTCTCTTAAATGTCATCTAGTTCAACCCCTAATATGATCCAGTCAGTTTTGTTTTGGGCCCCGTGGAGGTTCAGCCCCAGGCAGGAGCCAGGCACCATGTAGCCACTTGCTCAACCCCCCAAGCCCCCCACACAGCAGGGAGAAAAGGGAGAAAATACAAAACACCGTGGGTTGAGATAAGGAGAATTCACTACAGGAACGCAGAAGGAACAGCAAACAACAGCAGTAACAATAGGTATAACAACAGATAAATTGTACAAAGGAAACTGATCACCGCACAGGCTCTGGAGAGCACAAACCCGTGGACAGCACAAAACCCGTGGCTTCCACACCCCCCAGGCCCAGAACCTGCCCCTGCCTCTGGCCCGCCTGGCTCTGCTTGGCCCCAGAGCGCAAGCCCATAGTGTCAGCATGGCAGCGAGTAACCCCTGGCTGGTCTGCCTGTCTGCCCGGCTAGGGCTCCCTCCTGAATGCAGGCAAAAACCAACTCTATCCTAGCCAAACCTGGACAGGCCTCTTGCTGCAAGAAGGACATTGAGGTGCTGGAGTGTGTCCAAAGAAGGGCAGTGATGCTGGTGAAGGATCTAGAGCACAAATCTTCTGAGGAGTAGCTGAGCGAACTGGGCTTGTTTAGCCTGGAAAAAAGGAGGCTTAGGGGAGACCATATTCCTCTCCACAGCTACATGAAAGGAGGTGGAGGCAGGTGGGGGTGAGTCTCTTTTCCCAAGTAATAAGTGATAGGACAAGAGGAAATAGCCTCAATTTGCACTGGGAGTGGGGTGGACATTAGAAAAAAATTCATCCCCAAAAAGGTTGTCAAGCACTGGAACAGTCTGTCCAGGGAAGTGGTTAAGTCACCATCTCTGGAGGTACTTAACTGACATGTAGATGTGGCACTTAGGGACATCGTTTAGTGGTGAACTTGTCAGTAATAGGCTTATGGTTGGACTTGATTATCTTAAAGGTCTCTTCCAAACAAAATTCTTCTATGATCTATATAAAGCTTTTCGAGTACTTGGCACAAGTCAAGAAAGGGTAGATTAAAACACTGTAGTCTGCGAACGGGTTGACCTTGCTGTTGTAGTTGTGCAACTGAAATAATGGCTTAGAGGGAAACTGATAAGCTGGATAATAGGCCAACAAGCAGGATGTCTGTAGTCCATCAAGGACTAAATGTGATCTATATAAGCACCTGTGTAATTGTAAAATCAAGACAAGTAGGCTGGAAAAGATCCAAAAATAACATTTGAGGATATATCAGAACCACATGCTCTATTTATGACAAAAGACTAGAATGACACTGTGTATTTAGGATTTAGGTAAAGCAGATAAACAAGTTCAAAAGTCTCAATAGTTGCCTGATTAAATCCAGTAAGAAAATCAGTCAACATGTAATAAACTGGTTCCCTGCATATGAAATAGAGCTGTGGCTTTTGATAGTTTATATTCAAGCTCTAGGAAAGGTAGATTGTTATAGGGTTTGGACCCAGTGCATAAGGCTGTGCTTATTACTTGGCATGTTGTCTGAAGGAACCAATGTGATAAAGGCCAAAACTTAGGGATAGCTGATGAATATCATCGCTGGCTGGCGCCGAAAGAGTTTCGCCTCTAATTAAATCACTGGAGTGGCGGTTGGGTCATTAACATGTTGGCTGTAGACACTGAAGAGTCAATAAGAAGTAATCACAGTGGAGCACCCTTTCTGGGAACAGTTGCTTGTTCCAGGACACTGTGGCTTCATCAATAGCTTTGACATATTAATTTACTACATATTTGGATACCATACTCTGCCAGAAGAAGGATTCAGAAGCTACCAAACAAGATGTTATGTGCTCTCCAGGAATTAATATCTGTTAGGCTTTGTTGTCTCTGTCTGTCTTCCTATGGTAGGAGGTATGTCTCCAGACACAAGGATTCGTTAGCACATAGATGTCTTCTAATGTTTTGGATCTAATATCTCAGTCTTACCAAAGTGCAACTAGAAGGCAATGACATGTCAGAATTCCAGAAAGCATGGGATTTAAAAACAAACAAACAAACAAAAAAACCACAACAACGAAACCAAACCAAACCCCAAACTCATACCAGATTCAAAAAACATTAAATTGTCCAGGATACTTTTTAAATGGTGAAAAAAGAGGTATCAACCAAGTCTGGCAATACCATGTCATCTGCTTTTGGCAAGAAAAGTGGTATCAACTCGGGTAAATTGTCGCCATCCAATCATCTCAGCTGCTGTCTGAAGATGCAGTGAGAGGAGTAGATTCTTTACTGTACAAACAGCACATGCAGAAAAAATAGAACAGAAAGCTATAAAGCTATCCAAGTATTATCTGCTCCTCAAAGATTTCTAAATGAAGAATGAGCCTGTCCTCCTTTTAGTCAACTTTGTAGTAATGACTGTTTTGAATGACTTGTTCTTCAATTAAAAAAAAATAGCAAACGAAGTATGAAAGTTACAGTTTCATACTTTTTCAGCAATGTATAGGGACCACATTTTAGCTCCAAGAAAGTATTTTGTTAATGGTGTCTTACGCTAATCATTCAGACTCCAGCTGAAGAGGAAAGACATTTTGGTGGGCAGAAGGAGAAGGTTTATAGAAGTCTTAATTCAAGCCTCAGTTTTGATTTTAAAGCATGATAAATAGCTATATCCAGTTTGTTAGATACATAATTGCAGTATTATAATTCTATCCAGGCATCAGCTTTCTTAGAATAGCTTCACTCCAAAGAAATGAGAGGCCTCTTGCATGCTAACTGCCTTGAGAAGGAATCAAAAAGATTAGAATTCAGAAGTACCCTTTGAATTACTATTTTTAGGTTCTGTGCTCTGTATTGTAACTGCTTTAGCAAAGAGAAATTCAGAAGGTCAAGATCTATTCAGGAAGCATCAGAGCTACAATCCTCATGGGACAAAACACAGCAGTTCTTCCAAAAATAAACCCAGTTACAAGAAATCATTTTTGTTCAGTTCTTTTTAAAGCCCATCTATTAAATAAAAATCTGGCATATTCTCTTTCTTCCAAATCCTCAAAAAATTGTCATGGAATGCATAGTCTCTCTAGTTATTTACATTTCTTTGGTTTTGTGACATCTGTGAAGTGAATGATTTCCCATTAACTTTAGAATGTGGATATACAATTTAAATCAAAATCCAAGTATTGTGTGAGCCAGGTTCCCAAAATCCCACTTAGGCATTAGGAAAAACTGTAAGCATAAAACCTAAATCCCAGGCAGAAATCATGATAGTTAAACCTTTATATATAAAGTCATTAAGCGCCATCTGGTATGAAAATTCTCAAGATATGCAAATGTAGCTGTTGGAGTTTGGTTGGTTGATTGGTTTGGTTTGGTTTGTGGTTTTGGGTGGGTTTTTTAATGCCTGCTTAGAGAGATTGACATGTACACCCTGTTCTGATCCAAAGTTAAGCAGATAGATAACAGTGCAAAAGTTTGTTTATTGGAAAATAGAGACTTTTTTTAGGGCTTCAGTCAGTCATGTTAAATCTAATTCTTTTTATTCTGATGGGATTGCAAAAGCTAGATTAGAGGCCACTGTTGGAAGCTGCAATATAACCACTTGGAAATACTTGTCTTTCCTTTAGCTAATGTAAATGTTTGAGGCAAGCAATTCCATTACTTTTATGTAAAACTTAGACCAACCAAAAGGTTGCTACCTTTTGGGGGACCCTGGTGGAGTGGTTATGTTGCAGCCAAAGAGAGACCCAGAGTGATTCACAGCAAGCTGCCTGGAGAGGTTGAATTCTGTGCCTGTCAAAGGAGGAAAGACATGCCTAATTTAGTCACACAGGATTTTCCTTCAGAGGTTGTCAAAGATATTTGACTCTATCATTGACTGCATATAAAACATTAGGCATACCTGAGAGGCCTGTTTACTTAATCATGGAAAGAATTTTTCATTTCTTCTCCCGGGAATATTCAATTTCCAGAATTGCTGGGGCTGTTGAGCACTGTGAAAGCGTCACCCATTTGCTTTTGGTAACGTAGCAAATGTGGAATTTTTTTTTTTCCTTTTGTATAACTAAAGCTTAAAGACAGTGGAGAGGTTTTGATTCTGTTTGTGGCAAAAGCTGCTTCACAGATAAAGGAGCACTATACAATTAAGAAGCATATGTAATAGTGTCTAAATATGTTAAATATTATTTAAATCTAGTATTAAAAATAATTAATATGCCATCAGTGTCATAGTTACAGGGGCTGGGACCAGTTTATCATTATGTGGGTATAACCAGAAACTGTGTATTCTGTACCCTCTATGTCAGTGCTCATGGGCTGTTAACAAATCGCTGGTAGCAGCTGCCCAGGACACAGCTCACACCCCAGGCTATAACAGATAAGGAAAGAGATCCGGGGAGGTATTAACACCTTCCCCCCAGCGGGAGGAATCCTTGTTCTTGATGGACCATCATGGACCCAACTGCACTGACAATGGCCCAGCTCATCAAGGAATCCTACCTTTCAGAGTTAAACGACCCATTGTGAAACTCCCGGCCCTTGGGGGGAGGTACTGGGCATTCCCACTGAACCTGGGGATATATAAGCTTCGGGTTTTGGGACTTGGGGAACCTCTTATCAGATCCAGAGGGGGAACAGAACTCCAGCAGGACTGTGCAGTGGCAGAACTGCCACTCTTGGGCAGACTGCTATCATTCCTTCAGCAGAACCGTGACCATCATCCCGACTGACAGGTTTTCTTTCCTTCTGCTTTGCACCCAGGGGAACCACACAGTGCTCAGCACAGGAGCTAATGGGCACTGTGCTGTTTCTGCCCCAGGGTGCTGGGTTGTACTTCGTCCTTGTGGGAAAAAGGCAGTATTTTTACCATGTATTATTGTATATATTATAATCGTTCAGTAAATTGTAGCTCTGACTTGTGGTGTCTCTAAATTACTTTCTCCCACCGATTTACTTTTAAACCAGCACAACTGGTTAAACTCTAGGACCTGCTGTCCGTTCTACTCAACTGAATTTTATTGGCTTAAGGTTTGTCAAAGAATATGGGAAAAAAAAAAAGTCACTACTAATACAGGATGCAAAAAGTAATTGAATCAAATGTAATGGAAGGAAAAATGTTTAAAATCTTTTTTAAAAAAAAATTGGCAGTCAGTATATTCTTGATTCAGAAAGTTATAATAACTGCACACAGGGAGTAGTTATAAAAATCTTGTTTATTCCTTGAACCTTGCTGTCTATGGAAAAGTATTACACTAAAATAATCCATAGGAAGCATACTTTTTCTCTCAGAAGTTCACAAATGGATAGTTCATCAACCAGTTCTCAAAGCAAGGAGAAAGATTTTCTTTCTTTTAATTATAATGTATCTCTCTCAGTAGCTCCTATTTAAGACCGATTTAAAACTTGAGAAGGTGCAAGAACAGAAGTTCCTTCTGCACTTTTCCCCTTCTAATCACAGTAAAAACATTTTCTGGAGGAGCTTCTAGAAATTATTCCAAGATAAGCAATTGTCACAAGAATGTTAAATATTCGGAGGAGTTTTAAAAAGGGGGGAGGGTGGAAACTCTAAACATTGCTTTGGGTTCAAATCTAACTGTATCAGAGTGTCTTTAAGTAACTTAGCAGCACGAGCTTGTCCTATAAAGCAGTTGCTCATCAGTCACAGAAAAAGGAATGGTAGGAATATTGTCTTAAAAATCTGTGCTCTGTTAGCTACTTTTTATCTGGTGCATTTTCAGACAAGACAGTTATAGTGGATTACTATTCAGTTATTTAAAGCAGAAACATTTCACAATCCTAGTGGGTCTTAATATTGAAATATTAATGTGATCTTCTTTTCCATTTTCTCTTATGTCATGGTGCTTTTGAGATATATTTGACACAAAAGACATTCATTCACATTTAGGAAAAGCAAAGAATTCTGTAAGAAAACTGGCTACAAAAGAACACTTTTTGTTTGTTTCTTTCTTTCTTTCCCACCCATGCAAGTCAATTTGTCTGTGTTTTATCTTAGTTGGCCTGTCGTCATTCAACTCTTGACCTAGTCATGCACTGACAGCCAACTTTGTATTCAGACTCAGGCACTGAGCTAACCTACTGAAAGTGCAATATCCAAGTGTGCCTACATCAAACAAGGCAGTGATGGAGTCTTGTAATGAGTCTCACACAAATTCAACTAGGCCAGGTGAGAAGCTGCCCAGTACTTTTCCCTAGATTTTGAGAGGAAGAAAAGAGCAGAGCCATGTGAAACTGGCTCAGCTACCAGGGCCTGCAGCTGTGTCAACACCATGTTGTAACTGCCAAATGTCTCTGCAACAGCAGAGAGCAACTCATTCCATCTGGGAATAAGGAGCTATTTTTCATAAAACATTGCCTTTCTTTTAATAAATGAGATATGGTAGGATCTGTTTTAATGATCTAATGGACATAAAATTACTCTTTACAGCCAAGTTATGATCCTGTTTTGAAGTCTGCTGAGGCCACCACAGATACACTGCACGTGTAAATGAAACTACACTTCAGAGAAATGAAGCATCTGGAGAGGATGCTACTGTCACTGCACTCACCCCAGGTTTGATTAGCCTTATCTTTTCCGCCTTCCATACCTATCTCATAGGTATACATAGTTAACTGAAGTTAAATATCGTGCAGCAGAGAAAATTCCATTAAACTCTTACCAGATCACTTACTAACAGAATTAATCATAGAATCATAGAACAGCCCAGGTTGGAGGGACCTCGAAAGATCATCTGGCTCAAACTTTTATAGGAGAGAAACACTAAATAAGATTATCTATTACCTTGTCCAGTTGGGTCAGACCCCTGAAAAATTTTTTGGGGGACCCTTTGAGGTACCTTTTAGGGGTCACCCTTAAAAATACCTAATAACAAGATATGATAATAACTTTAAAAAAACCCTCTCAGAATAACTATTATTTAGTTAATCTTTCATTTGTAATATTCTGAAGTCAATTTATAGTAATTCTTTACTAAATATTAAAATATTTAAATCAACAAGTCAAAAATTTGGCTGTAACAATGGACTAAATTTCTTCTGTTACATCCAGTGAAGAATAGGTAATGAAGCACAGGGTGTTTCACAAATACATACATACTTCATAGGCTTGTGTGTCAGTCCATGTGGAAGAGATAAAAATATTCTGAAAGAAGTTAAAAGGAAATATCCTGGTAACTATGGAAACAAAAGCCCTTCTGCCATATGTTGAGAAGAAAAAAAAGATTAAGTTAGACTAAATGAACATCTTCCTTTTAGTACCAGTTTGGCCAAGGCAGATTTGTCCTCCAGAGCTGATGAGGCTTTGAAAGAGATAACAATGAGGTATCTCCATAAGACTCCAAATGCTTTTCTTATGCCCTGAGGACAGACTTAAAACGAGCACCTTACAGTATCATTCATTCACATATGATTGAAATCAAGCTTCAGAAAAGCTTTTCCTTACATTTGGCTGGAGTTCTGGTTTTTGTGCCAAATATGGGAATAGACGATTTCATTTTTTCTATGGCTTAGTCCCTAGACTTTTAAATAAATAAATAAACTTCATATATTCAGTACTGCAGAAAATTCAGCTTTGAGTCAACAAACGAGAAACATAAGCTTCTATATTCAAATTCTTATATAAATTTTCAGATAATATTTTATTATATGAAACATAACCTAGTCATAGTTACATAAAAATGACAATGTAGATGTTAAAAAAGGAAATAAAGATCACAACGTTACAAAAGGTCTTGTCTCATACGGGGTGAAAGTTATACAAGAATTGTGGTCCATCTAATGTTCCTCAAAGTTTTCACCACTGTAAAGAGGGATAAGCAGCAACAGCATAGGTGTAAAAGTTACACAGTACAATACTATGTATCCCATGCTATTCTGAAACATTTTTTCCCTTTGTTTTTCTTTGTTAGATACAAAATTATTAGGTTCTTTATACTTTTGTGTATTTTTTTTCCCTAGGGTCATCCCTGTTTTTCTATTTATCTATTTTTATTTTATTCTGAAAAAGTAGCAGGTAGGGGAAACCTCATCCACTTTGGTTAGAGCCACACCAGTGTCAGTGTTTGGCAACTGGGAAATATTACCTGTGTGTGATCTCCTGGCAAGCTGTAGGTATATTTTTGAATTTTGTTGTTATTTCTCTGCAGACAGTTCTTGCAATCCATCTGTCCTGCATGGCTTCTGTTATTTCCCGAAACTCTTATTTGCCCATTTGAGATTTTTTTTTTTTTATTCAGATTCATAACCTCAGCTGACAACCTAATGAAAACAAAGTAATTAAAGGCTAACCTTACTCTAAGGCTAACCTTTAATTACTTTGTTTTCATTAGGTTGTCAACTGAGGTCATATGTCATAAGGGGGACTGCTTGGTTTTGCATATACCAAATGTAAACCATTTGAAGTACTGAGTAATGACAGTAACTCTTTTTTTAACTTGAACTATTTACTCCAAATTTTAAGCATTTTCCTCCGATGCTAACAAGCCAGAAGGCATTTTGAATAGATTTTCTACAGGTAAAATTTTACATGCAGGTTTTAGAGAGATTTTTGTCTTTCTGACATCTCTTCAGGATTTTTACAAAGCCTATAAGGCCTTAAAGATCAGTGAAGACTGAAATGACAGCATGTCTTATTTCAGTCAGTTTTACCCAATGATGCCCCCAACTCCAAGAAGGGGAATTGGGAAAAGGAAAGGACATACATGGGTTGAAATGGAAATTAATTCAGTACAGTAATAATAATTATAATAAATTATAGAAATTGTATATAAATTAATAATAAACCCCCTAATGTTAATACTAATAGAAAATACACCAAGTTATACTGAGCCCATGTAGTGGTTGTGAGCCGTGCACTCATAGAATGAATGGTAAATGTCAAGTGCTGTGCCACCACAGCAGAAGTGTGACAGTCACAAGAAACAAGAGAGTAGGCGTCATGAACAGAATGAGTCAAAATCACTCCAGTCTTCAAAAATGGCAAGAAAGAGGACCCAGGAAATTACAGGCCACTACGACTCACCCCCATCCCTGGTGCGATAGAAAATACACCAAGTTATACTGAGCCCATGTAGTGGTCGTGAGCCGTGCACTCATAGAATGAATGGTAAATGTCAAGTGCTGTGCCACCACAGCAGAAGTGTGACAGTCACAAGAAACAAGAGAGTAGGCGTCATGAACAGAATGAGTCAAAATCACTCCAGTCTTCAAAAATGGCAAGAAAGAGGACCCAGGAAATTACAGGCCACTCAGCCTCACCACCATCCCTGGAGGTGTAATGGAAGAACGCATTCTGGAGGTCATCTCAAAACATGTGAAAGAAAAGAAGGTTATGAGGAGTATTCAGGATGGATTCACCAAGGGGAATCATGCTTGACTAATCTGATAGCCTTCTATGATGGTGTGACTAGCTGGGTAGATGGGAGGAGAGCAGTGGATGTTAAAAAAATCATCTTCAGCAAGGCTTTTGAACTTGTTTCCCATAGCACTCTCATAGGGAAGCTTGGGAAGTGCGGGTTAGATGGGTGGGCAGTGAGGTGGCTTGAGAACTGGCTGAACAACAGAGCTCAGGGGGTTGTGGTCAGTGGTGCAGTGTCTAGTTGGAGGCCTGTATCTGGTGGTGTTCTCCAGGGGTCAGTACTGGGTGCAGTCTTGTTCAACATATCCATCAGTGACCTGGATGAAGGGATGGAGTGTACCCTCAGCAAGTTTGCTGGGGCTACAAAACTGGGAGGCATGGCTGACACACCCAAAGGCTGTGCTGACATCCAGTGAGACCTGGACAGGCTGGAGAGCTGAGTGGAGGGGAACCTAATGGAGTTCAACAAAGGCAAGTGTAGGGTCTTGCACCTTGGGAGGAATTATCCCATTCACCAGCACAGGTTAGGAGCTGGCCTGTTGGAAAGCAGCTCCACAGAGAAGAATCTGGGAGTCATGGTAGACAAAGTAACCATGAGCCAGCAATGTGGCCTTGTAGCCAAGAAAGCAAATGTTGTCCTGTGGTGCATTAAGAAGAGTGTGTTCAGCAGATTGAGGGAGGTTCTCCTCCCCCTCTACTCCACCCTTGTGAGGCCACATCTGGAGTATTGTGTTGAGTTCTCAACTCCCCAGTTCAGGAGATACAGGGAACTACTGGAGAGAGTCCAATGGAGGGCTACAAAGATGATGAGGTGACTAGAACATCCCTCGTATGAAGAAAGGCTGAGAGACCTAGATCTGTTTAGCCTGGAGAAGACATGACTGAGAGAGAATCTTATCAATGTTTATATATATATATATTTATAAAGGGTGGGTGTCAAGAGGATAAGTCCAGTTTCTTTTCAGTGTTGCCCAGTGATAACACAAGGAGTAATGGGCACAAACTAGAACACAAGAAGTTCCACCTGAACTTGAGGAAAAACTTTACTTCTGATGGTGATGGAGCACTGGAACAGGCTGCCCAAAGAAGTTGTGGAGTCTCCTTTTCTGGAGACTTTCAAAACCAACCTGGATGTTTTCCTGTGTCACCTGCTCTAGATGAACCTGTTTTGGCAGGGGGGATGGACTAGATAATTCCCAGAGGTCCCTTCCAATCCCTGCCATTCTATAATATCATGGCTGGCAATGAACACAACAAAGCATTTTATCAACTTTGTTCTCACCACGTCAGGTGCTGCAGTTGTCTCAAAAATGAAGCTTTCCTGAATAGAAAATTAATTCTGTCGTTCTAGCCCTGTGAAACCAGGGCAGTACAGATATGCAATGCTACCCTTTCCAACAGCCCAAACACAGTTCAGGACGGTTTTTTCAACACAAGTCTAAAACCACACTTGCATTTTTTTGCTTCTACATTATGAGTTTACAACATACTAGCTGTAGTCTCTCTCATAATAAATGGAGTTTACCGCAGGAAATATACAACAGGATTTACTTAACATTATCAGAAATGCTTTTAATTTAGCTAACGACAGTGCCTTGCCATGGGAAGCATCTCAAAGCACTTTTCTCAGATTTCAGGAAATAACTAATAAAGTTTGGTTACCAACATATTTTCTGGATGTCAAGAATAGAACTTAAGATAGCACTGAAATGTTTAGACTGCTGCACTCAAAAGTGAAGTCAAAGATATTGTTTTATTCTGTTTTCTTCATATGTAGTTAATTATGTGAATTCTTAGCCTGTGCCCACAGAAACTAAAGAAAGCAAAAAAATCTCTACAATATACCTTTCTAGTCTTTTTCTCTGCCCTTAGCTTTCCCTATGTAAAATGAGAATTGCTACCATTACCAGCCTTCTGCAGAAGACCTGGAAACTGATAACTCAGTGGACATAGTCAATAGCTTTTCCCAGTTTGGATCTGTGGCCCCAGGCAGAAATAAAACTTTATGATCATCCCATTCTCCTTTTCTATTACATAATTATTTCTGCTACAACAGCACCTTGGAGCCACAACCAAGCCTGGGATTCCTTGATGCTACAGAGCATACAATTACAGAATAAAAGGAGGTCTTTGCCTCACCTCTCTGACACACAGAGTAGTCAAAAGAGAGACACAACATGGGTAGAGACTGATGCAGGAATAGAATGAAAAGATATTTGATATTAGACAATCCATGACAGCCAGAGGTCTCTCTGTGTATGTGGTCAGGTTGTTGTACGGCAGAGGTTAAGTTTTGCAGGCTGGCTTGCAGAAGAAGAAAGAAGTAACTCTTCAGACCTTTATAGGGAACTCCTCTCCAGTGGCAATGATTGCCAAGGCTATGATTGCACTTGCAGCTCTCCAGCAGATCAAAGCACTTGTAGTTGTTCCAAAATCCTCAGCCATGCTGCTTCAGTGGCTGGTTTCCTTAGCAAATACTGCTTGAATGACAGAACTATTTGTAATACATTTCCTGCATTGCAGGGCCTGAAAAAAGAAATCTGTCAATCTACAGTTTACATTTAGAAAGAGAATTTACCACACTTAACTGATTTTAAGCAGCTTAATACCATAACAAAACCAGGATGCTCACTCCGTTACACATAAGATGGTGTCTGTAGACACAAGTAATGTATTTCAAACTTGCTCAGAACTAATTACTGGTGTGAAATTCTGCTTTCTCATTTATACTTTTCTTCTAAGTATATCTCTGCATTCATAAGTTTGAGAGTTTGTGAATATTGTTCTGTTTATAATTATTCTTCTATAGTTACAGGAGATGAATTTCTTAAAAGATAATTCAATTTTTAAACTGGCAAAAGAACCCCCAGGCAAAGTTAAGATTATTCTTTGAAGATGTTAACGGGATTGCAATACTTCTTGTGAGGTTATAAAGGCAAATGGACTGAGGAGATGAGGATTTTTATTTTTATATTTCTAGTGTGCTTTTAGAGAACCCACAGGGTGTCCCCATCCATACTATGCTGTGACTCTCTAGTTTGGGTAATCTGTTATCCAACAGCAATGTACTGTGGCAGGCAGCAAACCAGTATTTAGCATCAAAACAGAGGATAAAAAATAATCTGTTATTTTCCCAGATTTCATGCACTTTTCTCTGTCTGACTGCTTCTATTTTCACTTATAACCTTGGTGTCAGCTGTGTTATTTCGAAGAAATAACCCTGGAAAAATGGACTTGATCTTTCCAGTTTTAAAAAAGAGGTCTAATAGTCTCATTCTACTATTTCTTTTAGTTATATTCTAAGACATAGTGCATAAAAATTGTACTCTACAACCTGGTGACCTAGCTGTAACTTTGAGTACTTTTCTGCACTGTGTTCTCTAACTAGTGTATTTTCTTTATGTTATTCTGGAATCTATTATAATAATGATAATACCTGGGTGCTAAGCAGGATGTGCTTCTACCCTTTTCAAATCAGTATAAAGCTAGAAAAAGGTCTTATGGCTTTTCAACTTTGCCAACTAGTGATGTGCATTATGCTGTTCCAACTTAAACTTATTTTTATATACCAATGAGGCAGATAATACTGTTAGGGAAGTTAAACATACATAGTAAGGTGCCGTCATAACGAGTGAGTTATATCACACTGCATCTTGCTCTACCACAATTTCTGAAGTTGCTTAGATAAGACTAGCCAAAAGTATGTAAAAGGTAAAATTAGGAAAAGTAACTTTTCTGTTTCTTTTTAGACAGTAAGCGAAGTTTGAGGAAAATCTGTTTAATTGAATGATATTTATAAAACCTGTTATAACTGAGTAATTTCAGTATCACAGAAATTAAAAAAAAAGATGTCTACAAATGTAGTGCAGGTAGCATGTGTTTGCACCGTGTGAAAAGGCTAATTGTAATTTTTGCCTTTGTCAAAGGCGTAAAGTGATTTTTTGCAGTTTGATATTTCTAATCACATCATAATTGCAACTTGTCCTGGTTCCGTGTAA
>NW_008611425.1:0-4602 GCF_000691845.1 Merops nubicus
ACATGACCACTTAATTCACCATAAACCTTTTCCTGCTCCTTGTCTGCTTCCAAAGCCAGATGGCAAAATGAAAGATTTAGAATAACTTAATTCCCTAAACCTGTAATAAAAGCAGAGCTTAAAACAGTTCTGGCTGAGATGACTGAAAGCACTGGAAGGAAAAGCTGCCTGTGGATTTATTTGAAAAAGACAATGTATTTTTAATCAGCACCCCTACAAGGTGCAGGCTTGAGAACTGCTACACAGGACTGTCATCTTATTTATGCCCTCAATCTTCCTCTCTTATTGACTTATTAAACATAATGGCCCTAATGATCATAAAAGCAGAGATGAAACACTGAAAATCTGTACCTTATTATTCCCTAGAGCCATCTTAACACACAGTTACACCTAGTTAGCTCTCCACATGGTCCAGGATGCACCTGGTGAAAACACTGATGGTCTCACAACACAAAGAAGCAAACTTACATTTGCATTTCGACCCAACAATTGTGCATCACTCCTTGACAGCATGTAGCGACGGTGGTTCTGGTAGAAGTTTTGCAGGCCATAGTACATGAAAACATCACCCTAGAATTCCAAGAGAACTCCTATCACTTGCTATAAAAAGAGAGTGGGACAGGGCACTCAATTGATATTTAAATGTTGGTAACCACTGTCCACTACTTCAGTGGACACTGGCTACCAACTAGCCTTTACCCCAACCAAAAGCTTTAGCATTTAGCACAAAATGAAATATACTTTAAATCACCAAATGAAACCTAAAATAATGTCTGCTTATTAGTTTACTCCAGGTGGCACAGTTGGCCATGAACCTGCAATGACTAGGAGTCATTTTGTGGAGACAGACACTGATTTTTTTTATAAAAAGTACACAAAGAAACCCTCAAAAAGTACCCATTAGCTCTTAATTCCTTCAGATTTTTTTAAAAATAAGGCTGCCTCTCATAAATTATTTGAACACTTTGGAAAATTTGGTTCTGTAATTAAAAGGAGAATGCTAAGCAGGCATATACAAACAAGACAGAGGATTATTAAACTATATAAAAGAACATTATTCAGCTAAATAAACTTCTCATCTCAAGCCTGACTGCAATCTGAAGAATTGCAGAGCATTTTAACAGCCTGTTCAGTACCAAAGAACCCTGAAGTGACTTTATAATTTAAATTGCACTGTGATTTTAAGGGGTCATTTATGCAGCACTAAGCATAAGCTCTATTTGGTGGAACATTTTCAGTCTCAGCAACATGACCCAGTAGTTTAGGACAAACACCATTTTCTCCATCCTCATCATCTTTGGTTTGGACATCTCCCAACCAAGGACAGAGATAGAACTCGATTATTTTTAACAGGTACCAAAATTAATAAAAAAGGCAAAAGTGTAAACTGTAGAGCATTCAATGTTTTTAAAAAAGTATAAAGAAAATTTAACTGGGGGCTCTACAGAACAGAATGAGTGTATTTTGTCATATAGGGATCTAAAGAACAGGAGGTACTAAGCAATTTGGGTTTGTTCCTTGCATCCACTTACCAGTATATCTTCATTTAGTGTGAAATTAACAGAACAGTGGCATTCTTTATTCCAATTAGAGGAATTTTCACGCATTTTTGTACAATCTGAGCATTTCTCTGAATAATCAATCTGTCAGAGAAGTGAACAAGCAGAGATACGTGATAAAGGACATGCACACAGGACAGGTTAGTGGTTTAGCTCCAAGACTTCCTAGAGCACTTCTAAGTGACTCCAGGCTGCCAAAAACCATAGTTAAAAATCAAAAAGAGCAGAGAATCAGGACTTGGCCTCAATGAACATTCACAAGTTTTATACCTAATTTAAAGCTGCTTTAGGGCCTTTTGATGACTGTTGCAGAACCTTCACGCCTGCTCCTTGGCAAAGGAGTGCTGACTTCTGCAGCTGGGGCTGGCTGACCAAGTAAAGCTGACAAATCCCCACATACACCATGGCCCATCTGTCTTGAAGAGCCTGGACGTAGTGCTGAGCGTTGGCTCCAACCAGGAGTCTATTCACACCACCACGAGTCCAACAACCTTGCCTCCAGGAGGCTTTTAAACATCAGGGCTCCTGTATTTTAAGACTCTGCCCCAGCAAATATGTATGTTCTAGTACCAAACACTATCAAAGTAGTTAGTTATTTCCCTTCAAAAACCCAAGAAATAATATCAACATTGCCAGTGGCAGTAATTACCACTCAAATTTCTGATACTACCACCCAGTTAACAACCCAGTGCTCAGATTTTATTGGTGACCAACCCTCTCTATGGATTTTCACAGAAATACTGGCTGCTGGACATGTGTCCAAGGCATGAAGCTATCATCTTTCTCCAGAAGCAAAAAATCCAGGGCCTCTTCCCTTCAAATGTAACCCACTTTCTTCTCCACAGCACATCCACCACCACGCTCAGACAAACCTGGATTTCTCTGACGCTGTTTGCAGACAGGATGAGGCAGATTCCCACAGAAAGGCAGAATGCCCCTGTGAGGAAGAAGCTGGAGAGCACAGTCACTATGTTGAGCTGGGGCTTCCAAGCTGGTAGCTTCTGTTGCTTGAAGGCAGTGTTATCTGGACACCTGGAAGGACGAGCTGCTCCTTCTTGTGGAAGAAAACTCATCTTGTTTTCATGTTCTTCTCAGTGAGAGGAAGGAATAATATACTTGTGCTGGAGAGTGTTTAAGCTGAGACACTTTCCTTATTGTTGGGAGGCTATTGTTTGTTCAACTTGCATTATGGCCAGGAATTACTCATTAACTAAATTGCTCTCTTCCTCGTTTTCTGCATTTGCACCTAGATTCCCATGATCAATTTGTACCAGTTAAATGGTTGTGCACTTTGATCAGGGTGTCCAGTTCATGCCTCCTGGAAAAGCTTATATATAGGCTTTTCCCTTCCCCACAATTCAGTAGGATTTGTTATGTCTTACTCATTTGCAGGGCTACTGCCAGCTATATGGGAATTTCTGTGTAATCTCAGAAGCGTTATTTCTCCTCCATTTCCATAGCTGCCAAGCTAACAGGCATGGCACACAATGAAAATTGGCACCCCAATGGCACTGGATGCCAGTGGGAGAGGACTGCAAGTGCTGAGGCAGCACTGGACAGAAAACATTGCTTTGGAAGAGCAGATCAATTTTCTTAACCTACTACAGTCATTGCTATTGATTCAGGTGCAATTTAAAGCTGCAGAAAGGTTACGTGTTCTTTATTACAGCAGGGCAACTCATTCTCAAAACAGCTGATTTGGATCAATGGCTTCCCAAGATGCTGATGACTTGCTCACCTCTATTCATCTTGTCCTCTGAAAAAATCCATCCATCCCATACCATCCACAATGACAAAAGAATCACCCAGAGATCATTTAATTTTAATGGACAAGCAGAAGAATATTTTTTTCACACTTCAGCAGTTTAAACAAAATACATTCTCAATACAATATAAAGATAATTTATCATGTAATAGTAGAAAATAACATTTGGCCAGCTCTAAAACAGACAGGTGAAAACCACCTTTTCGACAACTTACTGAAATTGATACAACTTTTTCAAAGAACCTTGAGGGTGAGAGCTAGATTACCACTCTCATCAGAGAAGTAAATGTCTCCTTTGGGACAGCAGATGGAGAGAACAGAAAATGGAGTTGTACAAAGACTTTCACACCCAAGATTGCTCATCTTCCAAGCCTCAAAAGTGACATAGACTAGTAGGTCTAGCAGGTGAATGAGATGTAAATCTTCATTTTGTAACACATTGTTCTGGAAATAAAAGTCATACTCAAATGACACAAAATTAGTTTTATTGTTAAAGGAAAGGAAACTCTGGGTAAAGTTGCACAGTGCACTCTTTCTGTATTGATGCACCTCTGAGAACTCAAAACTCTTGATTCCATCACCTGTTAATCATTTCCTAACTGCAGGCAGGATAATAGTAAAATGCAGCTGCAGATGACTTCCTTGTGGGTAAAACTATCAAAAGAGTCCCAGCTTCACAGACCCCTCTCTGCAGAGCTTTATAATACTCATCTCCAGTAGGTCAATGGTTTCTTTCTTTATCTGAAGAAAACAAAAGTCAAAGAAAGCATCGAAAGTTACCGATAACGCTTTGGTTAAATATCATCATTTATTTATTCAAGCACCTTGCTATAGGACAAGAAATTAAAGAATAAGTTCCCATCCAAGGCTCTAAGCTCTAGAATGTTTCCATTTTGTAGAATATGTGTCACTTGCTCTGCAATCCTAAAATACAACTACATCTTATGAAGTCCCATCTGACACAGCTACAGAACAGCTCTTGTTGGTATGGAGCTGCCAAAGCATGCCCCAGCAAGAGCTCCTTCCTGGGCCTCAAAACCTCTGCAGAACTTTCCAGAGGATCAACCAGTATCAAGTCCAAGGGCAGCACTGCCCTGCAACTGCCATGGTTTGTCTGTGTCTGAGACGCTGGAATGAAAGTGAGTATGAAGGTCAGGCCTAGATGTGTTGCATGCAAAGAACTTTGTTTTATAACAGGGATATGGCTGTAACTTGTTGCTTATCTAAAGATGAAAGACAAATGTATTCGAGAGTAAACATTGGCTAAATATTTCAGCA
>NW_008611425.1:4633-16494 GCF_000691845.1 Merops nubicus
TTCTCTGTCAGCATGGCTAGTCCAGAGTTTCCTTGCAGCTCCCTCTTCCCACTTAGAAAGCAAGTTTTCTCTCAGGATTTTATCCTCCTGTGCCTCCACTTTGCACAGATGTAAGTGATGTGAGAAAGCCTGACCCACCTCTGTTCACATGGGATGTGCTGTGTGAGGGTTAACACAGCTGTCTATCACCAGTCCATTGCTTACAAACTTCTTTACTTTCACAAACCCTGAAACTTGATCCTTCTGTATTTTCAAACTTATTCAAGGCTCAGTCTCTGTATTGTTTGCAGACAATACAATATTGTTTAGGTGGGTTTTTTTTTGTTGAAAAAACTCCATTTGAACCTTACCAACATGTAATTTGAAGAGTTGAGGCAGCTCTATATTGCCATTAACCTCTACACACAAAGCTCTCACAGCAGGAAGCTTCTCCTTTGGTCACATCAAAAAGTATACAATAAATTTTCCTTTAAACCTTTTTTGCTTCTGTATAACTCCAGTGTGCCAAGATAGTCAGATAAACTCATTCACCTCTCCTCTGATTTCTGTGAGCTTTCTTTTTATTTCCTTTCCTTCATTGTTAGGGATGAATGAAGAAGAGGCAGAAATAGAGGAAAACAACCCCACAACAGTATTAACTAATGAGATGTTGAGGCAACAGAGAGCAGTGCATCAGGGCACCATCCATTATGTGGATTTGATGGGACACAGGAAAGTCGTGTGGGAATCACAGAATAATAGAATCATAGAAAGTTTTAGGCTGGAAAGGACCTCTAGAGGTCATCTGGTCCAACCTCCCTACACAAGCAGGGACATCTCTACCTAGGTCAGATCACCCAGGGCCCTATCAAACCTGATCTTGAATGACTCCAGGGTTGGGGCCTCCACTACCTCTCTGGGCAGCCCATTCCAGTGATCTATCGCTCTTATATTAAAGAATTTTTTTCTAATATCAAATTTAAATCTATCCTTTCCTAGTTTAAAACCATTACTGCTTGTCCTATCATTACAAACCCTTTTGAGTAGACCTTCCCCCACCTTCATTAAGGCCCCTTCAGGTACTGGAAGGTCACTATGAAGTCCCCCCACAGCCTTCTCTTCTCCAGGCTGAACAACCCAAACTCCCTCAGCCTGTCCTCACAGCAGAGCTGCTCCAACCTCTGATCATTTTTGGGGCTCTCTGCTGAAGAGACTACAACAGCTCCACATCCTTCTTGTGCTGGGGGCTCCAGAGCTGGACACAGACTCCAGGTGAGGTCTCACCAGGCAGAGCAGAGGGGCAGGATCACCTCTCTCCATCTGCTGGCCATGCTGCTCTGGATCCAGCCCAGGTTGGGATTGGCTTTCTGGACTGTCACTGCACACTGGTGGCTCAATTCCAGTTTTTACCAGCACTTCCAAGTCTCTTTCCACAGGACTACTCTCCAGTAAACCTCTCCCAGCCCATACTGGCAGTGCTGGTTACCCTGGCCCAGATGCAGGAGCCTGAAGTTGGCCTCGTTGAACCTCATAAGATTCATCTGGGTCCACCTCTCCAGCCTATCCAGGTCCCTCTGGATAGCCTCCCATCCCTCTAAGAAGATTCCTGTGTTTTTACATTTATATATTTATCAGAATACACCACTGTGTACATAATTCTCCACTGAACATCAGGTGAGTACAAGGCCAGCAAGTACAATGAACACATGCTTCCAGCTCTTCTTGCTTTCTGGTGTAACTACAATGAAATTTAGCAACACAGCACCTTAAACATGCAAAGAAATTATGGACAATTGAGGTTTGCACTAAAAAGACATCAGTATACCTCATTTCTAATTTTAAGGGTACAGTTTTGCCTCTGTAACTAATATGAGAGGAAAGAAATTAGTCCATCAAGCTGCCAATTCTGTAAATCTTTTATTGCTGATATTCCTTGTGAATAACTTTCAGGAATCTGCCTGATGTCTGCAGCAGGACAAATAGCTGCAAGATGCTCCACTTACATACCTCAAGATGTCAAAAACCTTTCTGTATGTTGTGTTACCTAAGTGCAGGCTTTAAGACTTTTCTGTAATAACATATTTACTGTTCTGTAATCACAATAAATATCTATTCCTTATGCTAACACTACATATGAAGGTATAACATTCTTACTTACTTGGCTCTAACTTGAACTAAGCCTTAACATCAAAATGTTAAGATAGCCTTAAGATTTTGTCTTAATAACCCACATCTGAAGTCACAATTTTTGGCCTATATTCCTAGGCAGAAATGCTCTGATGCTGCCTACAGTGACCTGAAAGGGACAGTGCAGGTTTGCAATAGCTCCAGATCAAATATTAGCAACATAATCTTCATTTTTTTTGAGGTGGGTCACCTATAGTTTACTGCTTCACTTGACTTAAAAAATCCATGCCACTGCCATGAGCACCTTTTGTACTGCTTTGGCTGTGAAGTCGTGTTCTGTTCTTAAAAAACCTCACAGGTAAGAGCAGGCAGCATACAAAAAAAGCCTTATGTATTTACCACAAGAGGGAGCCTCCTGGCCTCAAAAACCAAAGGTGGTTTATTTTGCTGCTCCATTCCTGCAGTGTATTTTTTTTGCAAGGTGCTTTATACATACAAAAATAAGTCCTTTTTCCCCTCAAGATTCTGCATACTGGCCTGCTCTAAATGTAGGGGGTGAAATAAAAGAGAATTGCTTGTAGATTTACTCAGAAGTTATTCTGTGAAGTCATGTTTTCTGTTCTTAAAAAAACTCACAGATAAGAGCAGGTGGCAAACAAAAAAGCCTTATGTATTTACCACAAGAGGGAGCCTCCTGGCCTCAAAAACCAAAGGTGGTTTATTTTGCTGCTCCATTCCTGCAGTGTATTTTTTTTGCAAGGTGCTTTATACATACAAAAATAAGTCCTTTTTCCCCTCAAGATTCTGCATACTGGCCTGCTCTAAATGTAGGGGGTGAAATAAAAGAGAATTGCTTGTAGATTTACTCAGAAGTTATTCTACTCTCAGATAGAATAATGAATAAATAAAAAACCATAAATGCTTCTCCAAATTTATCTAGTTTTTGAGGAAACTTTGTACAAAGTCCTCTTACTGACAGAACTTGCTGGGAACAGGTAGAACAAAAATCTAGCTTAAACAGGAGAAATTCAGAGCACAGCCCTAGAAGTCACAGCTGTGACTTGGAACAAAAAAAGGAAAAAAAAATTCTTCCTCAGAAGGTAATTCTGAGACCTGAGAGTACAGATTTACCAGTCAAATATTGACTTCTTTGTGTTTCTAGACCACTGAAACCACCTTTACAGAAAGAAAACCCTGCTGATCAAACTCTGGGCACTAGACTTGAAAGTATTAAATACACATAATACAATATATACAGGTCTTACCTCAGGGATATCCATCATTCTCCTCAGTTTCTGATCTCTCCAGTTCCAATCCAGAATCATATATTTTGTGGAGTTCAAGCAGAGGCCATCTAAAAAGGCAACATAAATTTTACCACCAAGATAACATGACATGTGCTTATCAAAACGTTTTCTGGGTTTTCCATCTTTTGCTGTCTGTTTCCAAGGAAACTCATCTTTGAACACTTAAGTATTACATTTGCTGGTTGGAAAACTAATGCACTGACACTGCAAACTCCCTTAACCACATAATCCCCTGCCTTTTTGGAAGATAAACACAAAAGCAGAACAACTACTGTTGCCAGGCTTGTCAAGAGCTAACATCCTGCCAGAAAATAATTCCTCACGCTTCCTCTTGATGAAACCACAGGAGTTGAATTTCCACAGCTGATGAGGAGCTGGTAAGTCACAAGGACACCAGCCTAAAACCTCCTGTTAACGGGGACTGACAGTGTTTAGCCATTTACAGGACTAGGTGTTATGTGAATGAGAGTCAGGTCAGTGGTGCTGCTGAAGAATTCCTTTATCCTCCAAATAGATGGTGGTGAAAGAAGAAAAAAGTCCTTTCTGAACTGGCTTGCCAGCTGTTCCCTTATTTCCCCCATGTCTTCTACTTCTTCATATGAATTTTGACTCCTTTCCATTCTCTAATGACCTGGCCCTGCAACATTAAGGTGTCAAAATAAAGACCAGACCTTTGGATAAGATGATACACCTTGTGTCCCTGCCATCAGTTGCCTTCACCTACCATGGCAATGTACTGATGTACTGAGCAGTGATGATTTAATGTTGGTGAAAGGCACAGGAGGCAACAAAACTATGCTACTCTTGAAGCCTTTTGGAAGAAATGGTAGAGTCCCAGTCTACAGCCAGTCCCTGCTGAAGAATCCCCAGTCACAGCAAGGCAGTGTTTAGAAAGAGGAATGGAAAGATTTCACCTTATCATCTTCTCATTTTGTTGTTTGCTTTTCTTTGTGTATATAATGTCTATTGAGTAAGAAAAAGTACTCAAATTTTGGTAGGAGAAAAGGAGGTTGGTGTAGAATAATTAATTTCATTACAGGCAAATCAGAAATCAAATCAAATCAGGAAGCAGATCTTTCATCCACCCCTCAGGAAAGTTCACACTGAGCTCAGGGTGACACATGATACAATCCCTTCTACCATTATTGCCTTTTGATTTACTTGCAGTGTTTGGTTTCCTGGAGCTTTAAATCTTACACCATGGTTTTGCAATCACTTTCAAGTCAGCATAAATCAGTATTCCTGCCAAAAGAGGAAGTCCTCCACCTCTGCCTGCTCATTACCTGACTTTGTGTGCACACTGGTTTTGTTTTAATTGGGATCAGTTCACTGAGCTGCTGAAGACTCTTGGGCAGGAAGGGGGAATTAGTGAGTACTGACTGGGGGGGGGAGTATTACTCTGCCCTTCTCTGGTAATACTGATTTATACCAGGTTAAAGTGATCATAAAATCAACTACTAGAATCTTGACTTCATTTTGATTGACATAGTACAAGTGGAGAAACAGAACTGTACAGTTTAGTATCCAAATCCACAGCTTCAGGTCAACCTAAGCACTTCAAAACCAACTGCAGTGTCACTTTTCATGAGACCAAGGACCATGAACTCAGGAGAAACCCCTCCTTGTTCTCATACCTTGCTCCACTAGTGCTTTTACTCTTCCAGGAGTGCCAACACCGATGTGGAACACGCCCTTCTCCAACATATTGATCTGTTCTTGTATCTAATTTGAACAAGAGAAGACAAAACACAGTAAACCCATGGTTGTTTTAAAATTTCTTCTCAAAGAGCTGGAAATAAAATCAAGATCTCATAGCATCTCTTTCTACAATACCATCAAGTAACAAATGCTGTTCATCTGTCAAACTGATACGTCTGGGAGAAGGTTGAAGAAATGGAACAGCCAGCTGGGCATCACACTTCTCTAGAGGTTCAGTCATTTTCAGCTCTGAAAATCTGCTACTGCACCAACTATTTCTGGAGGTGCGAACAGTATGCTTCCTTCAGCATCTAAAGAAAGTCTCTGGAACTATCTGGAAAAGTGATGAAGTTGAATTAGCTCTAAACTCCTTCAAGATGAAGGCACTGGAAAAGGGTGAAATACAGCACATGACATTTCTGTGTTTGACAGCCAAAGGCCAAATCTCCACTCGTTACTTCCAACATCCCTGCAATTTGTGTTCTCCAGCAGGTATGGATGTTGGATATCCAGGCATCCAACTGGCAGAATGCAAATGTGGTGTGGGCACAGTTTGTTCCTACAAACTTAGGTGTGTGAGCCTTCTGTTTAAACAGGCAAAAGCCATGTGAAGGAGCAACCCACAGGAAGGTGGAACACCTTTACAACACAGCACTTGTTTCAGCACCTATACCCTGCACAGGACTGCACCTGAGCTACTGGAGATGGTGTTTGGCTAGATTCCTCAAACTGCAGCAGTGGGCAACCAAAAGAAGCATCACCTAAAGAAAGGAGCATTATAGGAACACTATATGAGAGGCACTATTGCTAAATGCTTTAAAAAGAAAACAGCACAACACCAGTTAGTTTGGTTGTTCTATCAAGATTCTCTTGCAGCTCTCTTACCTTTATGTGCTTTGCAAACAACTTGAGAACTCTGCAGTCTCCTTTAAATGCTGTCATTGACCTAGCAGTAAAAAAAATTGAAAAAGGAAATGAAAGAATGAGGGTTGGGATTAAGACCACACAGGAGGAAAGCAAAACTGGCATTTCTCAGTATGCTTGAGACACAGAGTCCCCCAGAGTGTACTTTGAATGCTGTGTACATTCTTGTTTGCTACTTGATCAACAGTGATCAGCAAGTGGACAAACACAATAGAAGGTATCAGTAGGGGGCAATATTGTTTAGATAGCTTTTCAGATAATATTTAATACTTAGGGCCTGTGCTGTCACAGCTATATTACTTCAAAACTGACTGATGACCAGATTCTGATTAAAAAAATTCTCAGTTACTGAGATAAAGGCATGAATTAATGTGTGTGTGTGTGTGTGCACACAAAAGCAATAATCTGTGTATGGACCAATTGATATTTTACAGTCTTCCTGCAGTGTTGCTGCTGGGAAAACCTAGGCTGCCACAGTCTTTACTGCAGAGATTGCTCAAATTCTAGGCAACCAAAACTCACTTGTCAGAAAACCTGACTTGTTTTTCTGACACTTCATTCTGGCACACAGTAACAACTCTTATGTTCTGTATTAATCAAGCAGGAGACAACAAATTCAGTATTTACTGAATGTATTTTGGCTTCTGCAGTGTGCCAGATTTTCAGTTTTCTCTTGTGCAAAGCTGAAGGTTTATATACAAGCATACATATAAACCACTTACATCTCAGATGGTGATATCTGCATGTCATTTTATGCTGTCTTTTATTTTATGGACATATCTGTGGCATGGAGTCAAACTTCCCAGCTCTCTATCCCATGCTGTACTGACAGTCATAGGAAATGGGGTCAAGACCCAAAATAGAATAATGAAATTTGTGAAGGCATACATTAATTCTTCAAAGTCATCACAACTTATGGAATGGGGGGGGGCAATAGAGAAGGGGAAGAAAACAGGACAGGGAACACTGAAAATTGTCATCTCTGCAGAGCAGTTTTGCCAGCCTGAGCCAGCTGAGAACATGGAGAGAGACCTGCAAACACTCAGACCAGATGTACATGTTGGCACTCGAGGCCCTGGAACACCACATCCTCATGGCCTTCAGTGCTAAGTCACAATTTCTAGTGGTGGATCATGAGGCTTGATAGGTTTACTCTGTTCCCAAGTAAAACATGTTGCCTGTTTCCATCAAATTGCCTACACTTTATTTTTGGTTTTTAACAAAAATAGCACTTCCATACAACAGAAGTACCAAGTGTTACTCCAGCCTAAAACCAAACACCACACTCTCACAGTTTAAAGTACTAAGGGATATTGCATCAGTTTGAGTCAGTGAATTTGCTGGCTAGCAGAAGGCAGTGTCCCAGTTTTGCCTTTATGCCTGTGGTTCCAAGACAAAACCTCTGACTGCCTGCCAACCTCAACATAACATTTGCTATCGACGTACTTGATGAGTTCCAAGGAACGAAGGGCAGAACTGCAGATCACCAACATCACCACTGACTTCTTCTCCTTGTGGTTTTTACGGAGTTTTGCCCACTTAGGACAGACTGCAATGAAAAAGTTCACTAAAAAAAACCACTCAAAGTACTACAGGCCACAATTTTAAATTACCAGAGTACACAGTGAATGGTAGCCAGCAACAAGAACACACACGCTGACTCCTATGAGGTCTGGATCTCTGGCAAGACTTTTACATTTAGTCATGGCTGAGAAACTGAAGAATAAAATGCCCAAAATAAATAAAATAGAGAAATATCACATAACTGAACAAATCAGATAAGCATCAAAAATCAACACTTTGTAAGGTGACAAGCCCATTGTCTTCATTTGCCACACATGACACTTTGTGTCAGAGAAAACCAATTGAAAAGAAACATTTACCAGACCACAAGTTCTATATAAATATACAAGAGAATGAAACTTCTCTTGGTTCATGTCATTAGACAGCTGCAGGATTTTTACTGTAAGATAATACACAAATCTACTTATGAAGCCACAATAAATTACTGACAAATAATCCCTAGCCATTAAAAGAAACCCTAGAACATTTTGACACACACAAAAAAGTCATAGGGTAAAAAAGAGCCAGGAAACTAAGACCTGTCATGAAAAAAAAATGGAAAACCCCTTAAAGTTATTAATATTTCATAGCTAAAAATATTGGAGATATAGATAAAAACTACAATATTGCATTAACAGTGTTTTTCATACAACTTTCATCTCACCCAGACCAACACTTCAACTCACTTTCCTTCAGGTATGAAGAAAAACTGTGGGTGAGATCATTGGCTGGCAAAAAACAGGAATCTGAAAATGTAAAGGAAAAAAACATTTTTACTGATGCATTTTTAACAGCAAAAGGACTAGATATGTTTGCAGCATAACCTGTTAAAATCCATCATCAATAAGTTGCCATTTCTGAAACAAAGATTAATGTGCACCTCATGTACAAGAAGCTTTATAATTGATAAATCAATGAAGATAACATCTTTCAACTCAATTGTAATTCCTTTCTTTTCTCCCTCCACAAACCCCTGGACACAGGCCTGGACAGGTGTGATCACATCATTTAAAAGAAGTTTTCACATGTCTTTGCCACAATCAATCAAAAGTCTTAGCCAAAAGCCTCACAGTCAACCTGTTAGACCCTTCCTCCAGCCTACCTACAATGGAATACATTTGTAGGTCACCCAAACAATTCTTATTGTGTAAATGCAATAACCTACTGATAATCTACCTGTTGATAATTTTATTCCTCTTCCTGGTCTCTTACAGGGACTTGAGCTCCAAGGGAAATTAATGTGTAAAACTGAAGTATCAGCAGCTGGTTTACTTTTAAAATCACATTTAAAAGATGCACTTGATGCTGGTTGGGAAAGGCAGAGGCTGCCAGTCCATAAATATTCTGTCCAAACAGGATTGCTCTTCACACCCCTCATAGTCCTTTTCTCCCAGTGGCAAAATATCTTTGCTGTTGTTTTGCTCTTCTGAACACATTAAGTCTCATTAACGATGGACAATTCACAAGATGGTTTCTGAAGGACACAAGTTTCAGCCACTGACTTTTCACCAACATCCCAGCAACACTGGAGTATCAACAACAGTTTTAAATGAAAGTTTCAGAAAGGAGGGAATTAACCCACAGCTCCAGACTACTGCAGGAGACCACGCTGACTACAGACCTGACCTTCTGCACCATGTCAGTTAAGAAGACACAATGCCAAGTAGTTGCTTGTTATTTGCTCAGTACTTAGATGTGAATGATTAGACAGCTGTAGAAGTCCATAAACTCCTTGGCACTCTAAGTCTTCAACTCCCAGCACAAAAAGAAAGAAAAAAATATCTCCATCCAACCCAAGAGGCAATCTGTATGGAAATGGGTCACTTCACTAGTCCAAGGGGCTCTTTTAATAAGAAAAAAAAGCAATGCAAGTCATTATTTGGTAAAGATCCTAATGGTCTAGAAATATTTAACACAAGCTTTTCAAAGCAATCTGTATGGAACTCCTCCAGGTTTTCCTGACTGAACAAGAAAGATGAACTTGCCCCACAGAAATAAAGAAGAGTCAGGCCAGACTCATGGATGTTAAGGAGGAGTGTATTTATCTAGAAAGACAGCCTTAAACATTGAAAGAGAGAAACCACTGCTGGGCTAGAAGGCTCTGAGTTCAAGAAGCATCAAAGGTGTATGCAGGTTAGTTACTAGGCTGGTTGCTCTCCATAAGCTTTAGCAATAAGTAATGCAGAGTGACAATAAAAAGACAGTGCCCCTTTATCTTCAGAGTAAAAGGCAGAGAAGTTCAGTCAAAGAGAGACACCACTGCTGGGCTAGAAGGCTCCTACACTGGGCACGGGTCACTCTGAGTTCAAGAAGCATCAAAGGTGTATGCAGGTTAGTTACTAGGCTGGTTGCTCTCCATAAGCTTTAGCAATAAGTAATGCAGAGTGACAATAAAAAAACAGTGCCCCTTTATCTTCAGAGTAAAAGGCAGAGAAGTTCAGTCTTGCCTTCACCCCTACTGCAACCTTCCACTGACAGAAGCCAACCCTGGTCTGTCCTGTGTTGCTTTTTCTATCTTTACTTTTAACTGGAGGTGGAATATGGGAAATAAGAGGGTCCTTGTCATGGTTAAAACTTGGTCAAATTACACCTGGACTGAAACTACCATCTTATTTCATGCCATGCCCTGAAAAACCATTGTGTTCAACATCCCAGAACCATGTCAGAATGATGCCTCATTATTTCTCTGCCTATTCCTGTCAGCCTTCCTATTGTGCATCTCCATCAACTCAGATAATCCCAGAAACAAAATCCATTTTCACCTTCTCAGCATCTTGGAAGTGATTATTATGAATCACAGGATATTTGTTATAAAAGTGAGCTCCTGAAATTAATACTTCACAATAAAAGGACACATTTAAAGAATGTTGCTTTTTAATTTCTGCAACTCCAAGAAACCTTGCATTTATTCCAAAGAAACTAACATCTCTACTTAAACAGTAAATAAAACTTACACTATAAGAAAATATTTCCATAAAACAACTCAAGACTTGTCCCCAAAATCCTGCCTTCAGTAGAAAAAGAACTGAACATGAAAAAAAATACTATTTATCTAGTAAATATAGGATGTTACCTGACAGCTTTAATTCTTCTATTTCAATCACTGAACGGTTTTCACTGAAATATTGATTAAGCAGATTTTGTAGATCCGCAGGGACACCAGGTTTTGGAGTGGATTTTTCCAGAATATCAGAAATTTTCTTCTAAAAAACCAAAGAAAATGGGTAAGTATGGTACTTATGTAATTTCTGCTTTTTAGCTAGATAACAACACTGTAAACAAATGCTCTTCCACAACTTCATATATTGTTATAGATGTCAGTTATATTGGCTTAATTACAGCTTAATTAGAAAACCACCTTACAATGGGACAGGGTTCCCTTTGTTTTTAGTGGGAAAACAGACTTGAGAGGCAAGTTCAGATACTCGAGATGGTCTGTGAGCCTGAAGACAAAAAAATCTTGTGCACTCACCTGCAGTGCTGCTGTAACAACATAACTGAAAGATGGTTTGGTGAATTTTGCTATTGTTACACTTATCAGTTTAAAAATTCAGGGGTTTTTATCATTTGTTTTAATTTATTATTCTTAAAGCATAACAAGAGGAAGCAAGGGGTTCTATAAATCTTAGTTATATTTTGATTAAAACAGTGTAACTATCTATTTTGGAAGGAAAAAAATGTATTCACAGAATACCATGAACTGTGATCAAAATGAGTTAAAAGCTCACAAAATCAGAAGTCAAGCAGGAAGAGTTCAGCTTTGTTCTTCCAACATGTATAATTTTTTAAACCAAATTAATGAGCCTGGCCATGAGTTCATAATAATTGTGTTTTCAGGGTGGAAAGTTAGTGAGTAACAAGTCTGAATTTTCACTTTAGTGGAAGCATGGCTGCATTTTTCCCCATAATTAAATGGATCATGGGGGTAAAACAGCCCAGGGTTCCTTTTATTTGAATGAGCTGCCAGAATTTACAAAACCAGCAGATTTTCAAGACCATCTCAGGGGTTCTCAGCTGCCTAAGCTAAATGGAACTTGCCATCATGAAGACACGTGGCAGCACAAGCCTAGAGATGAAAAGGAGCAGGAGAGAGTGGTTAGGATGGAGCAGCAGGGTACATCTCTGTGAGGCAAAGTTTCACAGAGATGAGGTAGGCCTGGAAGCATTTTTGGCACCTTTGGGAGGGTGGTGGGTACCTGCAGTGCTAAGGTCTGGGGCAGAAAAGATCAATGTGAACTTCACAAAGAGCAACAGCAGCAGGAA
>NW_008611425.1:16525-41986 GCF_000691845.1 Merops nubicus
AGGGGACAGATGCTGTTCCACCACTCCCTCCTCCTTTTCCACCTCCCACCACTCCATCTCTCCCTCTTGCCCAGCAACACCCTAAATAGCCCCATAATGGCAGCACAGGAGCCACACAAGGGCTGCTGAAGTCACCCTGCCCCACAGCAGATGCAAAGCAGGCACCTCTGGTTTAGCAGGCACCACCACAGGACTATCAGGTTCATCCTCCTTGGTAACTCAGCATAAGGCACCATTCCACAGAACCATCAGGTCATTCACTGGGCCACTTGGGTCCTTCAGGAAAATTATGGCACTCTGGAGGGGAGAAGCCTGATACTAGTGAGAAAGTCTGTAAGAGCAAGGGCAAGGACACCTGAGCAAACTCTCTTCCTTCAAGGAGAGCTGTGGGGAAATGTTCCTCATGCAGGAAGTTTTATTATTTTTCTCCCAATTCATTCCAGATGCTTAAAAGCAAAGGGTTTCCCCCCCTCCTTTTCCATATATTTGGATAGAGCACTTTGTTTGGAACCCATAGATCAACCTGATAAATATTTCCTGATGGATTTTTTGACAGGCTGTGTATGTCAACTTAGTGGCTTAGCCCCACTGAAACCAAAGGTCTAAGCAAGCACCTATTGTTTGCCTGAGAATGGGAGGTTTTTGTTAAGCCTGGCTCACCAATCTCTGCTGTGGGATGCTTTTGCTCTGGCAGCAGTGGAACAAGCACCGTGGTCACTTCTGCCAGAGCTGCATTTAAAACAAAATCCCACTCTTCCCTCTCCCTGTTCCCTGGATGATTAAGAGGCCTGACATAATATAGAGAGGCCACCTCTCAGCCTTGTGAGGGAGCCAACTATTTACAGGCTGTCCTGAAAGACAGTTTGCTTGCCTGCTGCCACAGAATTTCCATCTAGACTGCAGAGTGTGTTTTGTTGCTGAGGGTGAGGATGGAGCATGGCCAGGGGGACAATGCAGAGTATTTATTTATATACTTACACTATGAGAGGAGTGAACAAGGACTGTTCTTGGCTCAAAAGAGCAACTGGAGCCCAACCATACCATAGAACTGGGGCAGATTCTGCAGCACCTGACATTCCACCTTTCTTTGATGCATTTCCCAGTGTGCAACACTTGCAAGTGGGGTTTAGAGATATACAGCCCTTGAGTGGAGTACAACACAGTGCCACAACACAGGATGGAAATGGGTATTTTGAGAGAAGGCAAAAAAGTAGGAATTCATGTTTTTCTTTAAAAGAGGCTGCAGGGCCACACTGACCATAATGAGTGGAGTGCAGACACAGTGCCACAACTCAGGATGTGTTTTGAGTGAAGGCAAAAAAGTAGGAATTCATGTTTTTCTTTAAAAGAGGCTGCAAGGCCACACTGACCATAATAATTCTCATCATCACCACAGGGTTGTCCCAGTTCTGAATCCTGTAATAGCATATAAACCCACTGCCCACTCCCCAAACACACTCCAGGACATTCATACCTTCTTTCTCCTCTTTGCCTTTACACTGCTCTCTTGTTTCTCTTCAGACTTACTCAGAAAACACTCTGTAGGCTGCAAAGCACACATAAAAAAACAAAAAAAAAGTAAGAAAATAAGGTGCAACATCAGATATCTGATCACCTGGGGAAAGGAAAAAAATCATCAAAGGGAGGTAAGAGGGGATACAGCAAGTATAATGCTGGGTTAGGGAAAAACAAAGGCAAGCTTCCCCAACTGTAAGGGGGATCAAATGCTTACAGTCACATGTATCTGGAGTAATTTTGGAATTGAGATCTATGCTGTTATAACCAGGGGGGTTATAACAAAGAAAAGAATGTTGACACATACAGGTTGTGGTCGCAATTCCATAAAATGGTGAAAAGCAAGTTTTGATATATAAAAAAAGAAATATCAAGAGGAAAACGTGAACAAAACCTTTCACAAATCGTGTATTTTTAATCTCTATCATTGTGTGTGACTGTTTTTCTAAACTTTGTCAAGAGTGGTTTGAAAAGACTGGGTCTAAGGTGAGCATCCAGACGGGGAAAGACACCGTGGAACTGGGCGAGAGTTCCTGGAAACAATTGCACTCGGGATTTCCTTTTACATTTGTGATGCAAAGTTTAGGAAAACATGTTTCAGATTTGTTCTACCTCATTCTGGCTTTGTCTTCTCATAGCAGGCAGGGTCAAATACACGCAAGAAAAATACATGTTGCAATGCAGAATAAGATCCAACATGTGTTGCTGTCGTTAACCCTCTGTTGTGCCTGAGACAGCAGGTTGGATCAGTCCATTTGTACCATAGTGCCTGTGCACATAAGCCAGGGTTAGGAATTGTCCTTAGCCACTTAAAATTGTCCAAAACAGAGGAAGCTGGGCACAGGCTTTCCTTTTTTCCAGCATAGCAGTTTTATTTTGCCTTCTTAGTGACTTCCACTTCATGGAAATGAAAATTAATCTATGTAGACAGGCTTTAGAGCTTAGTAAGTGACTTGATGAACAGCAATGGGAAAAAAGGCTGAGCTGCAGGAAAAAGCTCCTTGATACTAGGATGCATTTGGCTGGGAAAATCTGCTCCTGTGAGAAATTGCAGAGAAGTCTCAGCACATGGAGCAGTGAAAGCTCAGATCAGTCCATGCAGCGCTGCTCCCTAGGGAAAGCCTGGAAGAAAAGCATCAGCAGAAAAAGGAGCCTGGACAAAGCTAGAGAAGCTACAAATTTGTTCCCTTGAGAAGGCAGCTTCAACAGGATCAAGAGGGCTGAAGGAAAGCTAACAGAAGGTCAGAGTATCTGAGACTTTGAGCCCTCCTTGCACTGCCCACTGCCCTTAACAGGAGGACTCTTCATGACAACTACGTGACCTCACCCAGCAAATTTTAGCTTTCCAAGCCCACTCCTGTATCTTTATCAGAAGCATTTTCTGGAGTTTAGTTGTTCCTAATATGCCTTCATTTCCCTTTTTCTTCCCACTCCCCTGGCTATTTTAGCTGTTAAAAAACAGGATGCCACAAAGTCAAACACCAATGACCTATGGCTTGCTCTTGCTTCCCGTGCCGTGGTGCAACCACAGCCAGTCCACTGGACCAGGCAGCAGTGCTGTGCAGAAGTGGCCCTGACTCTGGCTGAGGTCTGCAATGACAGTTAGGAACAACCAGAGAAGATCTGGCTGGGGACTGGCTGCAGCCAGCAAAGTGCTTGACCACTAGGGCTGGAATATAATGCAGCCTGGATTAATACCCACCCACGAGAAGCTGTGGTGGGAACTGTACCTTGCTTCCACAACAGAGATCTGTGTCTGTGACTTTCTCAGGTATAAACAGCTACTATCTCCACTAGACACCAAGGGAATGACTGCAAGCAGGAACTCATTTCAATGAAACAAAATTGTTAGGTTAGCATAAGCTTTTTGGTTTTTAGTTTGTTTCTTTTTAAAAAAAATCTCTGTCCTGACTCTGACTCAAGTGCTTTTAAAACACCACCATATATTTCTTTATTGCTATCCCTATCATTAGCATTCCCAAGCACTGAAACAGAGCTACCCTCTGCCTTCAGTTCTTGCTCTCCCTTTCTGCATCCTAGCTGTCCAAAGATACCCAAAGACTGCTTGACTAATCATAAATTCCACGTTCAACTTCATATCTTATACAGAGAATGAGCCTTTGGATTGATTTAGTCAAGGGACACCACCAAGCAATCAAAAAGCCAACTTGAATCTCTTTCCTCCAGTAGAGTATGATGGTTCCCCTACCCTAGAAAGTGTTACCAGTCCTTCAGTATATTAAAATTGCCATTCCTTCACTTCAGACCCATTCAAATACATTGTGAATTCTTTTACATAAATCTGCAAAACGTTCCCAACTTGTACATGCATGAGAAAAGAATAAAACTTCCACAGGAGTCTCTAAGAGAAAATTTGCTCTGTCAACCCTTCATTCAGATGTTTGAAAGTATCACCAAATGCCATGGCTTCACTTTTGAAGGCAGTATGTAATCCTTTTTTCTTTCAACAGCAACAGAAGTACACAGCAGGTCTGTAGTTAAAGTCCTGCCCTATCAGAGAACCATGTTAAGACTCAAAATGATCTCCTTCACAACAGCATATATCTATCCAGGCACACTATACTATTAGCCTAGCAATAAGAAGCCCACTTTATTCAGAGAATAAAAATAATGCCATAAGAAAAAGAGAAACTTGATGGTGGTGAATGGCTTTAAATGTACATGTCTTTGATGATCTACAGTCTAAACTATTTAGGCATCTGATCTAGACTGAACTTCTGACCCTTATCCAAATGTTAGTTGCCTATCTACTCATGCAACAACCCCTTCCATGCCACTCTTAAGTAAAGGTCATTTACATATTTTTCTTATGCAAGACACAGAGGAGAAAACTCACTGTTGTTTTGTTTTTTCACATGGCTCCCTTATGCTTTGTGGGTTTAAGCTGTTTTTACATGGAAGTTTTCAAAATGCAGAAAACAGGAAATCTGGGCTGAAGCCATTGATTTATGATCTAAAGTGTCATAAATTCCTTGTTTGTTAATCATAGACAGTACATAAAATATTTCCTGTATTATATTTCTAACAATTTTTTTTTTTCTTCATATGTTGCCAAGTTACTGGAAATTCAAATGTGGAGAGAAAACATTCTTGTGTGTGTGTCAAAGTTTACATTCTAGGTCAGCCATGTACTCTGACTTTTGGAGGCTATGACAAAGTAAACACATCAATGAGCCATTCAGATTGGAGACAAATTGCTCATTTTATAAGTGTCCATAATTTTATTTGGTTGTCTCTTGACTGGCTTTAAGGTGCCAAGTCAACTGTGGATGAGCTTGCAGCTTGTGAATAAGGCAGGGATAAGTAAAATGGGTTATGTTATATGCACCAGGATTACAAAACTACCAGCTTTCCATAAGTATGTCTGATTTTTTAAGTCTTTTGCTCTAAAAGACATGCAATAAGACATTCATGACTTTAAAACTCCCATAGAGCATTGCCTCCTAGAGCTCTGTGGCTAAACATCAAACTACCTGATTGCAAAATGCAGACTGATAATTTTTATGTGACAGGAAGAGCTGTGGCAGGTGTTCTGCCAGAGCTGAGCAATCCCAGGGCAGCGTGGCAGGATAACCTGTGCTGGTTATGCATCCTAATGTCCTCATAGAAAGAACAAAGCAACTTCTCTGAACAGTCTCAATTTAGTTCTAAATGCTTAAGATAATGGTGATAAGAAGCAGCTCCATGAGCAGCCTCACTGAATTGAAGTTGAGCATCTTATCCCCTAGGAATGAAGTACCAAGGCAACACATCTTCCTCCTGTATTGCTCAGTTCTCTCTCTCCTAATCAAAACGTGGAATCAGTTCAGCTATTTGACTCACTTCACCTTTGGTCTTCTTGGAAAGACACCCAAAAGCATAGTAATTGCCACTGTGTTGTTTACACTCCTCTGTTACTAAAAAAGAATGTCCCTGCAAATGGTTTTCACTTGGGCAACTGCCTAGGTATTACCCAGTGAATTTACTGTTGACCTAGGGGTCAAAATTAATATCCATAACATCAAGCAGAGAGAGCTTCCAATGTCATTTTAGCTCCTTGACAGTCATTCAGTTCACTCTCCCATATGGCATCAGGAAAGCAGAAGAAATTCACCATCTTAAAGTTAGCTGACCTCTAAATGACTCTTTTTTGCTCAAGTTGGGATGATACCATCTGTCAAAAGACCTTGCTGCCTTTCCCTGGCATACTCCATGTAATGCTGAACACCACAGTTCCTATTGGTTTTACAGGAAGCTTTTAGCAGTGAGAGGCATCAATCCATGTAGAATTGTCCTCACTTGGACCTTGCACTGGGGACATATAGGAGTAAAGATGCTGTAAAATGTTTAAACACATCTTTCAAGTGCTTTTTCCTGTGCACTGTGATCTCTCGTGCTCTCCACAACTGCTCAATCTACAAACCTGTTTTCTTTTCTTTGCCACAGCAGGTTTGGAATCTGAATCTTTCTGTGTTGCTGTCCTCTTATTGCTGGCTTTCTCAGCAGCTTCATCATCTGAAGGATCTAAGGAGACAAAAGAAAAGGTTTTGTTAGTCTTTTTCAAATCCATCTCCTATCTTTGCATTCAAAAATAGGTATGAAATCTTCAGCTGAAAGGCTGCCACAGTAATACAGTCTCAAGATCAGCAATAAGCAACAGAACATTATTTTAGAACACTTGTATTTGATATTTTTTCTGAGTAAAGTCCCAGTTTCCCCCTCATCTTCCTGACTTCTTGCAGGCAATATATTTCTTTATTTTTCTGGAATGCTGCACAGTGGGTGCCAGCTGCAGCATCACAGGTAGAAAAATCAAATCACAGACTTTTCTGCAAGCACATTTTAATTATTGTCACTTACTTCAGTAATAATTGGGCAAAGACATCATTCCTAAATTTTAAGCAGCACGTCCACAAGACTAAAAAAGGCTTATGTTTTGAAAGAAAACTATTTAAATTAAGATGTTTCTACTCATTCTCTTCTTCATCATTTTTAACCACGGAGAGACTTTGGGGAAAAAAATATCCACAGCAACAGATCCCTCCAACAGCACTATATTAGTGCTTAAGACACGTTCTAATGTGGAATTTTCTGCTTGGGACTGAGCTACTTCCCTGATCATTGCCAGAAGCATTATCACTCACTGGACTGAATAATTAGAAGAGAATAATCTAATTTCTGTACCTGGAATTTTTCTGCCCAACAAGTACTTAGCCATTGTTGCAATCTCCTGTATTCTGAAGCTGTAAATTGACAGCTTCAAGATTATTTATTTGGAATAAAGAGGAACATTTCTTAAGCATCACCTGAAGTAATTTAATTACATCTGTGCAAGCACTAGCTGTGAGCAGAGTAAACTGATGGCTAGAGAACATGAGAGAGAGAGAAAATCAACTATGGCTGATATGTACTAATTCCATCCTCAAATAGGTACCTACTGAAAACAAGGTAAGTGAAAAGATACATGAAAGGTACACCAAAGAACTTAAGTGAAAATAAAAGCATATCAAGGGGAAGAAGGAATCTTTTTTCATCCACAGATGCAATGTTATATATTATATGACAATAAAGCAGTGGATACATGAAAGGTACACCAAAGAATTAAAGTGAAAATAAAAGCATATAAAGGGGAAGAAGGAATCTTTATTCATCCACAGATGCAACGTTATATATTATATGACAATAAAGCAGTGGTTTTGAAAATCCTACTGCAACATACTGGGTTACAAAATGGGTACGTATTTATGCCTGGCAAGACACCCCCTTGTAATTTCCACTCCTCTTCCCACTTTGAAAGGCTTGTGTAACAGTCAGCATCCTAAAGTTGGGTTGTGACAGCTGTTAAGTGCTCAGAAACGTTTGGGAAGCTCAGAGTTAGAAAGGGAAGAAAATCAGTGAATGTTTTAGCAGGTCGGATGCATTTTGTGATGAAATCTTACTTGGTATAGATTAGTTTCTTGGCAAGTCACAAGAGACTTAAAAACTGAGCAGCAACTGAGAATTTGTTTTCTGTCCAGTACAACTAAGAGACTCCTAAGTAAAGGGGTTAGATAGAAGTGTTAATGAATTTAATTCAGGCCAAAACAAATGCCATGGAAGAAAGCTATGAGCTACCCTCCCTCTCTTCTGAGGGACAAACTGAGTCTGATTAACTCTCCTCAGCTGCCATTTGGATCATGAACAGGAAGGATGAGAAGCCATCCCCAGTGCCACTGCCACTTTTGCTAGAATGTCACCGTCCCAAAGAGTGTTCAGCAGACACTGGCTGAAGGCAAAAAGTTTTCTTAGAATATTTATTGGCCCCCAGAAGTAAAAAGGAAAGAGCATTCCACAGGCCAGGGTTTTTTGTTGTTGTTTTGTTTTAAAGATCATCTATAGTGATATAGGGTTACTTTATCATACATTTATTATTAATGCACAAAAAAGTATATCTAGTCCTGCACAGCTTAACACAAGGCAGCAAATGAACAGGGGAAGAGAGAAAGCTGAAGGCTTGGGAGATTAACAATCTCTTTTCCTTATATTATAGCTCAGGTATCTGTGTCAATCCTCTGAGTTCTTCCTTTCTGTTCTCCTGAGGATGTCAGAGTGCTCCTGCTTCACCTCTGCCCCTGCACAGCAGCAGCTCTGCCCATGCCTATTCCTCCCTGAAGCCACTGACCACTTAGGTCCTCCAGCCACTTTGGAATTTCAGGTATGACAGGTCATTAGAAGAAGCTGAAAAATTACATCATCCAGCACATGCCTGGAAACTTAAAGTGTCTTGGTAACTCAGCATTACCACTGTGCATTACCAGGGGCTTGTCTCCGTTCATATTACCCTTCCCTTAGCAGATTTCTTATGCTGCATTTTCACAGGGCAGCTGGAGTGTTTGAGAACCCTCATGGACTTTTGTACACACACCAGCTCCACACTCCTGTGGCATGCATTGCATCTAAGCAGGCTCTGGAGAGATGATACAAATGAAGTACATCAAAGGGATCAGAACTAATCACCTCTTTTCCCCTCTTGCTCACTGTGCTTGAGCCCCAAACAGCCATTCCAGAGTGTATCTGTGCATGTCTCACTGAACTGACCTGCTGAGCCAGCTCTTTCTCAGCCTATCTGCTTCACACTGGAAATAAATGAGAATTGCATAAAACAGATTCAGGGGAAGCTGTCTGTGATCTTTAAGCATTCTTTCTTAAACCCCACTTGGCAAACAGGAGCCATCTCAGCTTAAAATAACCTCTTATCTTTCTCATAACTAAAAGACACACTGCTAGCAATAGCAATCTAAAACTGGCCAAATGGTTTCCATGCTCTGAAATAGCCTGGCAAACAATGTACCACCTGTCCACTGCCCATCTGAGTGTTGGACTGTACTTCATGATGCAACGTCCTCCACTTTCAGCAACAAGAGAGAGAAGAGAGAATCAATGTCTGGCCCCAGACTCAACCAACACCTGTGAAAACAGTTCAAATTTGAGCATCTTTCTACAGTACCTGAGTATCTTTATTTTGTACAACAGGAGAACTGTTTCACTACAGTTCCAGAGCTGTTCCCATAGGAGACCTGTTCCAGAAACAGATTTGTCCCAGCAAAGACAGCAGCTAGTTTCAAGCTGTGCTTGTTTGTGACACCATGTCAGTTCCCTTGATGACTGAGGCATTTTGTCATGGGCATCAGAAGCACCACAGGCCACACTCTGCCAACCATGCTCACGTTAAACAGCACACCTTCCTCTGCAAATAGTCACCTTGATATCACTGGGGTTATTAAAAAACCAAATCATAACACAATCACCATTTAAAATCATTCAGTGCAATGGTTTCTAACTTCTTTCAAATTTAATACTGATATATGCATACATCAATATGTCTAATATATATACACCTATATTAATACATACATGCCTGCATGTTTATACACATGCACATAAATAAATAAGACAGATATTTAGATGATTTAACAGGTTTCCTTTAACCATCACTTTATTAACTAATATATTCACAAAGAATTCACATTTCCTTGGCTATTTCTACAAGTATTTTTAAATGCAGGTAAGACTTAGAGGATCTAGGAGGTAATGACACGTGCTTTGATGTGAATGTCATTTTGTTCCTGCAGAACAGCTAGTCCATACAAATTTGTGTTTGCCAGGCTGATTCACCATTGCTGAGACTTCTGACCTTCACATGCCACTTTTCTGCTCTGAAGTGGTTATTAAAAGAGTTAATAGTAACCACAAGATAAATTATTAATTCTTATTAAGGCTGACTGAAAAAGTGAAATTCCTCTAGGCAGCACACCTCCAAATGCCCCAAAATAAAGAAAAAGTTACAGCTGAAAAGGAGCAGAAAATAATCTTAAAATTCTTTGGAAAAGTGACTTGCAGTTCAAGCCAGAATACGACTGAAATAAAGCTAAAGGAGGCTCACAGAAATCACAGCAGCTATGAGAAGTTCCTCCCAGGAAGAGATGATGAGGAGAACAGAAGAATATGGGAACAATGAACGTGTAATTAAAAAGAAAGCTCAGAATAGAAAAATATTTTTTTGTGTACATATGCAAAGATAACGGAGGGAATAATTTCCACTGTTTTTTTGGAGGTTTTGTTTTTATTTATCTGGAAGCTAAATGAGATCAGACATCTAGGTGGTATGCAGAAGACCTCCAGTGACACAGTGCAGTACAGGACAGGTTTGTTTTGTACTGTTAAACTAATCTCTGTGACAGAATCTGGAGGGAACCTGCCTTACACATCCACAAGAGAGACCTCCTCAACTTTTATTTGACATACCTGGCACTGCCCACAGTCAGAGACACACTCTGGGTCAGAAGAGACTCTGGGTTTGAACAGAAATCCCTGATTTCTCCCCTCTGCTCCCATCAAGATTAGATGTCAGTGCTGAACTGGAATTTCTTGAAACGTACATGACAAGGAAGTTTGTATATAATTTATTATTCCCTACCTTGACTTGCATTCTCTTCTAAAGGTCCTAAAATTGCCTCGTAGCTGAAACCAGACTTTAAATAAAGCCTGTGTTTTCTGCTTTTTAGCAAAAAGCCCTTTACACTGTGGAAATAGGTTTTATATTTGTTAAGCTCTCAGTTTTAGATAGGTTACAGGAAAGCACGTGCTTGTCATTACTCTGTCGTGGGCATGGGTCACTCAATTTGGGTGTGCAAAAGTGGATTCATTTCAGGCTGCTTTGCAGGACATGCTTTTGTTTATTGGTTGATTAAACAGTACTCATCTGTGCTCACTAATCTGGGGGTAAATATTTCACTTTAAATTCAGCAGATTGAAAAATATGTGATGCTGAGTAAAATGTCAAGTGTGTTGGGCAAAGCAAGTTTCTTCTTAATTGCTATTTCAGCTTCCTTTTCTTTGGGAAGAAGTGAAGAAAGGGGCAGAGAGGAGGTCAGGGAAAAGAATAAAATGGAAGTCTGAGACTTTTTTATGATTCTCATACTTTTGCCATTAAAAATTGGCTGAAATCTTCAGTGAATCAGATAAAGTAACTTTAATGTCAATGCACTATTTTGAGTTTTTCTTGTTGCATCTCCCTGCACGTTCTATCAGGTACACGCAGTGCAAGGTCAATTAATTTTCTGTAAAATCTAACAGCTGTCAGCAAAATTAGGTCCCTCTTCATCCTTGTTCAGTTGAGAAGTGTCCTTTTACCACAATTGTGCTGATCACAGTAATTGGGCTAAAAGTGGCAATGACATTATTTTTACCATACCACTGCACATCACTCCTCAAGCCAGCAGGAAACACAAAGTTCTGGCAGGTCCTGCCTTGCTGCCCATCAGTTTCCACAGGAACAGATGAGATCTTTTAAATAAAAACAGGCCTGGCTGGGGGCTGATTAACTAAGGAAAACAAAAAATAACTTTTTCAATATTTTAAAGCATTCCAAGCTCAGCTACTTCTCTGACAAAAGGGGAAGGTTCTGTGTAGCAGTGGGAGAGGCAGGTATGGAAGCCAGTGGAGCATGGCAGCAATAGGCAAGGAAAAGCTCAAACTGCCTCCTGGACAGACCCCAAATTACTCATCTGTGTGTCACTGGCACTGCTCATCCCAAACAGAGGATCCCTTTCATGTCTACCAGGACAATCCTCTCTAAATTCCCTCTCTAAGCCATGGGCAGCTTTGAATTTTCCTGTTGAGAAGCCTAAGAATAGCTCAGATACCCTGGAGTCCATGGTGTAAAGCCAACTAGCCAAGCAATAGCTATGAAACTGTTCTGTGGACCTTCAAACCAACCACATGGAATGGCTAAGAATGCAAATTTTATTCTTCATTTGGTTCTTCAGACCAGTTGCTGGCTATTTATCATGACAGTATTTTAGAAATTGTTAGTAAACGAGATAAAATGTTACTTACAAAAGAAATCTGTCCTTGGGGAAGATCACCACATAACCACTGCATGAAAAATAGCTACAGCAGCTATTTGTCACTACCCTCTTAACTTCACAAATTGTTCTGACTGAATTGGAAAGGGTCTGCTGGCACCCCAAGATAAATAATTCTCCCCATCACGGGCATGCTACATCTGCAGTTGCACAACTGAGAAACCCAGATGACACATTTCAGAAAAAAAAAAACCCAACCCCATCCTTGAATAAGGGCTAGCTAAATATTTTTCAACAGTATAATGAAAAAAAAAAAGATTTAGTCTTAGAAATCAGTAAGAGAACATACATAATCAAAGGAAATTAAAAATGAACATGTAATTGCATCAAAAGATGAAATATTACAGCTCAGTGGAAATCTTTGATGCAAGGAAGAAAGACAACATGGCTAAGCAGAGTGCTGCTTCCACAACTATGAAGATATTTCCTTTTTTTTTTTTGCATTTTAGCTTTTGCAACTCCAGTTTTAAAAGGCTGATGAAGTTTTCATACTTTACCAGCGTCATGGCCTTAAAATAATCAAGTATTTTGACCATTTGGAACTAAAGAATAAAAGCTGTGCATGAACTGGCATCAGTTATTGTTACTAGGAGGTAAGAAGCTGCAGGTGAAGCTCTTTTGCAGGTTGACTACTAGTTAGTTACTGTCCCTTTGTCAACTTTCTCTGTCAGCCTACTGCAACAAGAACAGAGCTGCCCTCTGCCTGAGCTGAGCTGATCCCCATGGTAATTAACATGCTCTGCTGATGCTGCATCATCCCAAACCTGCCACAGGCCCCCAAGGTGGGCACAGTTTTCCCCTCCCATCTCTATGAATTAAGGTCTCTTGCCAAAACAAGCCTGTTTCAGTGTAACAGCAAGTTGTCATGCCTGTGAGGCATGAATAATAGCAAAGTAATTTTCACTATGCTGTGATGTGATACTGTGATGGTTTCACTTGATGATCTTAGAGGCCTTTTCCAACCTTAATGATTTCATGATAGAAAATTTCTAGCACACAGGACATAGCTATCTGCCATGCAAACCTCCCACTGAAATTTCTGATAACTCCCTCTCCTTTCTCCCTTATTTTTAATGCTTTCTCTTTAATATTCAACATGGGTACTTCCAAACATCTTAACTTGCTGATGAGGAGTAAACCAAAAAGTTAAATAAAAAATAGTTAAATTCTCATTTCTTCATGAGGGGCCTGCCCCAGAAGAGCACCCAGAACCTGAAGATACAATAATGCATCCAGGGAGTACAAGGCAGATCTGTTGTTTGCTCTTTGCCAATGACACACTATGAGGGAAGGCTCAGATGACATCCACAAGTTGCTGCAGTCTCCTCATTACTCTTTCTTTTGCCCTTTCAAAAACATTATCCTTTGTGCTGAGACTTCTGAAAATCTCCTTAGAGCTCCAAATTCAGTTTAAAGGCGTGTTCCTAGAGAGAGGGGGGAGTGGGAGACTGTTTTCTTTGTAAGTAGCATTGGGTTTGGCTGTTTACAAACCTACTGGATGAACATTAAAAAATTAAATTATTATAAAAAGGGCTTCTCCTCTTGACAGATGCCAGGCATTATATACCCTACAATCACTTTAGAAATCACTCAAAAAGATGCCACCAGTCCTGTGCAACAGTTTATGCTAGTAAAAGGACACTTTTTACCCCAAAATTAACATTCCCTCCCCAAAGCCACCCAGCACACGATTTGTATAAGCAAGAAACCATCCCTTCTCCAAAATCTTCATCTAGGAGGAGCACATGCCACAGCTCCTGGCAAAGTCAGACCCCTTGCACACTGGATTCCTCCTTTTCTAAGAACTAATGATCTGCTGTGTATGGAAACTGTCCTACCCATTTGCTGCAGAGGGTGAAGAGTACCAGCTCCTGCTGTACACATTCTCTGCCTTATCCTCATCTCCTTCATGCTTTGTCTGGGGGGATCTGTGCTGATTTCAATATTCTGGCACTGGCAAGAAGTAGCAGTGGCACTGTAGAGTTGTAATTGTTTGGGTTAGTCTGGATCACATCAGGGACTACCCTGGAGTGAAGATAGCACCATGTTATCAGTGTTTAATGATGTTGGTATCACATACATTTAGAATTTCACTACTTACACAGTGCTAATATGTCCCTCAACATTTAGAATCATAGAATCATAGAATCATTTAGATTCAGTTGTCTCTCTGGAGGCAGACTCATTCATAGCTTATAATATTCACTCCTAACAAATATTTATTCCTGTTAATGGGGAAGAAATAGGTAAACTGAGAGGAAAGAGAAACTTGGATAAGTCCATAGAAGTAGATGCCTTTGGTAGGCTCTAGCACAGGTCTGACTAAGAGCATTTTGCCCAGGAATGTATTATGGTTCCAGATATGATGTCTCCCTCAATGCTGCAGGAGATTCCTATTTTCTACTGTTCTTTCAGCACCTTGGGAAGCTGTGGCTCACAGCTCTAGCTCTTGTTGTGAAGGTAACACACAGAGTCTGGCTGACCCTGTGGACTTCAAGCCAGTAGATCAAGATAAAATTACACAGTGGAACTTGCCAAAAATAGTAGGCTTCAATTTAAAAAATGCAGCACACTTCACAAAAACTTAACAGCTCAAATTACTGTTCATAGATACACGTTGCCACTTTACTGACCACTGATATCATTCACACCTTTTTGGCTCATGCATGTTTTGCAGACATACACATCTATAGAACAAGGTTATCAGAGTCCTGTGTTCTCTCAGGTTTTCTCTGAATACTGAAAATTGCATGCACCCAGGCTTATAATGCACCAAGCACTCTAGATGCATATCATCAAGCACAAATTTATCCCACTGAAGAACAACACTGCAAACAAGCTTCTATCTGAACTCTGCCACGTGTTTTAACACAAGAGAAGACATTTTGAGTTGCTCAGATTTCTGCAGCTTTTTTTTTTATTCAGAAGTCTTCATATGCCATAGCAGTATCAGGTGCCTGTTTGAGAGAATATCAGGTTGATTCATATCAAGTTAAACTCTCCTCCAGCTTAAGAACAAAATACCCTGACGTGCTGCCACGTTGTTAGAGTGGCAGATTCCCTGGATAACAAAATATCTGTTGAAAAGCAGTTCCTTACCTCAGACCCAAGGGTTTTATTTCCATGCCTCCTCCTCCTCCTCTGCATATACTACACATATCTCTGCAGTTTGGTCTCTGACACTGCAGGCTGTACTGTCCTTTCAGGCTACCCCAGCATCTCAGATTTATATGGTATCCACACACACATTTGGAGATTTAACTCGCTTTTCTGAAAGGCCTTATTATGAGAGCAAGTGAAAGGAAGGATAATTTCTCATTGACAGAAGCTTTTAGGGAAATGCTACACACTCTGCAGCATTAAGGCTTTTGAGAAGAGGAAGGACGACAGGCTTTTCATCTGTGTTAGTGCTCTTGATTTAACACCAGCAATTCCAATGCAATCTCTCCTCTGCACAGGTCTTTTGTGAACCCCTGGCACGTGGCTCGTTAGCTTAAACGATCAAATCAAGCACATCACGATTCCATCAGTTGCAACTGTCACAAAAACAGAGCTCGTACCTACATTCATTTGCTGAAAGCAGATGGTTGATTGCTTCTCTGTCCTTTTACGTGGCAGTCCTGTTCCCTTAGATCCTCTCCCTGTAGAGAGTGACATGCTGGGAGGTCAGTTCTCTGACAAGGTCATTTGCCTTCAGAGTAGGAGAGAACTGCACGGAAAGTGGGTTGGGCTATATTTAGAGTTGGGTCCAACTCCACGCCAAGGTCCCCCCGCTGTCTCTCTCTTGCAGCACTCTCTCAGGTCTATTCTTGCAGATTCTCAGCCCACACAACACAGGAGGAGAGGAAAGTCTCTTCGAGCTACCACTGGATTGAGGTTTTTGCAATTTGCTACAGAACAAGTGGATCGGGAGCTCAGAGGAGAACTCCTTAAATCCTTCACTCTTTGAGCAGTTATTCTGCTATTAAGAGGATTTTCTCTTTTCAAGCGAGTAAGGAGAGGACACTGCCTGGGATACAGCAAAAAATAGTCTCTTGAGCTAAGGTAAGCTTGCTTCATTTTTCTGTTGTATCATAATTAGAGAGCAATTGATAACGACTGGGATCAGACATGCTTTTTTTTTTCTGCTAGACCAGTTCTGCATGTCAGCATTGGTGTTTTTTGGATAACAAAATTGCCAATTTCAAACCATCAATTTTCATTATCATTGTCTAAAGGAAATGGGAAAACAAGGATATCAGCATGTGCAATAGAATACATATTGTCTGAGTTTACATTTAAATTGATGTAAGAAGCACACAGCTCTAGCAATAGACTGTATCATTTTGAAAGTGAGAGAAAAACAGATGTGTGACTATATACATAATGACCACATATATAGATGTGCATTTAGATATGCTGAGTGGTGTTTTATTTGTACTATTTTGTACAATATAAGTAAGTGGGGCTTCAGGATTGCAATACAGCTGCAGAGAGCACAGACATTAAAAAAAAATTAAAAAATAGGTTCAAATTCCTGTACAGTTCCAAAGAAGTTGCTCAGCTTCAGCTAAAGCATAGGGAGGATTAAAGATCATATTGAATTTGGTCTCCTTTCCACTGAATGCTTTACACTGGTCCTGCATTGCCTGTCCTGTTAAAAGCACGTATGGCTGAACAGTTCTCCTCAGCACCATTTGAAATGGTTGTGATTCTTAAGGGGGGGGAAAAACCTGGAGAGAGTACAGCATGGCATGCCTGTCTGTAAGGAGATCCTGACACGCTTCAGGTCACATGGACATCATGATATGGTGGTGTAGACTCCACCATGAGGAGATTGTTATCATGTAAAGACACTCTGGAGCCACAGATTTAGCACTGGCACACACATGCATAGCTTCCTGCAGGGCAAGCACACAGCAGTGGCAACCTGAAGAAACAGTAAAAAGGTCCACTTGACTCAAAGGTCCACACACCAGTGCAACAGCCCCCAAAAGTTCTTAACAGAAACACCATGTAAAAGTATCAACAGAAATTAAAGGTCCACACACCAATGCAACAGCCCCCATAAGTTCTTAAGAGGAACACCAGGAACACCATGTAAAAGTATCAACAGAAATACCTGAGGAAAGGTAGATGGGTTGAACATTAACAGTAAGCAAAGGACAAAAGAGATCACTAAGTCACTGGGAGTTCATCTGAGCCACAATCAGTGGGTGAATTCCTTAGTTTAGGTCATTGTTTTTTCTTATTGTACCTGCTGGTTAAATAATGCCACACACATCAGGCTGAAAAAGTAAAAGATAACAAAGTGGCAAAAGTCTTATCTGCTGAAGATACTTCTCATTTCAGTTACTCTCAACTCTGTGTAAGATCATCTCACCTTCCTCTCCTTCTCATTTCTGTTTGATAATTTATGCTCAGTCTCATGAGAGTTAAGTTTATTTGGAGGATGCAATAAACAACATCCATTTCACAGAAAATACCTTTCTAGCAGTCCTAAGACTCTTTAACAAATAATAATTATAGTGACATGCTGTGGAGCCACCTTGGGCTGTGACATTTGGTAATTCAGATGCATCCAGAAGTTTTCTATGGCAAGGACTGAAAGAAGAGGCTGTTACCAGAGGGTTATTTAAGTACTGGAAATGTTTTCATCAAGTTCACCAGCAAATAAAAGGATTCACAGTATAAAAGCAACTAGTGCAGCCTAAGATGTGCAACAACCTTTTATAGAAAGTTGTTATACAGTGATAAAAAATGCTTTCCCAATCAATGATAAAGACATTGTGGGGTGGGAGGTGGCTTAAAAGAAAGCAGTATGAGTGTGACTGTAGCCTACAAACACAGCATTGACAAAGACTTGCCTGGCAGAGGGGCAGGAGTGCTGCTCATCCCAGTGGCAGCCAGGGACTGGCTTGTTTTGCAGAGGGGTCATTACATCTTCCCTGCTCTTTATTTCCTCCCCTAATGCAGAAAAGAAAGGTTGAAACTCTTTGCTACTATGAGATGGGCTGAAATTCTCAGGGGTGTAGGAGAGCATGGCTATGTTGTTGACTGACCTCCTGCCTCACACCGTGGACGATGGGGAAGGTGAGGCTTGGCTGCTACTATTAGATGGGCTGAAATTCCCTTTTCTCATGGGGGTAGGAGGGGCATGGCTATGTTGTTGACTGACCTCCTGCCTCACACCGTGGACGATGGGGAAGGTGAGGCTTGGCTGATGACATGCTGCCAGATGGCCAGGCAAAGCTCCAAGGGGACACTCACAAACTCCTGCCATTGGCTTTGTCACCCCGAGCTGACAGGTGTAAGCAAAGCCAGAGCCAGATGGCCAAATCCAAACAGCACCAGAGGGATGAGGATGTCCTACCAGCAGCCTGGTCCCTACTACTGCTCACCACACTGATATTCCTGCCCGGGGGCCTTCTCCAAACAACAAATGGGGCTAAGATTTTCCTGCCTTTCTGCTATCCCTCAGACAAACAGGACTGATGGAAACAAGCTGGGGTTTTGAGGGGAGCCAGTGTACTTCAACTCATCCTGAAACAAGTGCCTTTCTCAAGAGGCCTGTCATATGCTACAGCATCAGTGGCATGTGGCTCTGCAGTCGGCCAGTGGGACCTAAGACTCACCATCACCATCACTGCACAGCTGGTGCTGCAGCTAATGCCCAGGCAGGGACATCCCAAAAAGGGATGAAAGACTGTGAGAAGGGAGAAGGTGGCACCTAGAGAGCCAGTCCAGGAATATCTGGGTACAGTTCTCCGTGTGTTTGCTGCTGTGAAGAGCTAGCACAATATTTGATAGGAAAATAGCAGAGAAATTTCTGCATAGTAATTTCTCTTCTGTTGTCAAGAACATACTTTCTGGGACAGAAGTGACAGAAGATGATCTACCAATATATGCTGCAGAGGAAAGAGAGATACTTACAGGCACAGAAATATCACAAAGCTATAGTTAAGCAAACAATTAAATAATTGCAGTCACCCTGCTAAAGAATATTTTGCCTTGGCACTTACTGGTGACAGGGAAGGAAATCAAAGTTCATACTCACAACAAGCCACATAGCCCCAAGCTTTGTCTGACCTGCTTTCACAAATCCATCTCCCAAAAATACGAAGGAAAAAAACAATAGAACTTTCCCATAGGGTCCCCTGCACTTTTAACTGTGGCAAATTCACTCTTGTCTATCCAAAGCACAAGAGAGCTTCATGCTCATAGCTAAGCAGAACCAGGCACAGGAAAAAAAACACTTGAAGATCTAGGTACTCTCCAGGCCTGTGGTACCATGTTGCTTTGCAGCTGCAATTGCCAGTCCCAAACCAGTGAAAACTGCAGTAAAACCACCTTACTTCAGTGATTATTCAGTGATTATTCAGGATTGGTACAGAACCCATCCACATGAGGTAAGGTCTGCTGTGCACAGCTTCCAGAGAAAAACAGGAACCTGGGGTCTTCTTGGTGCAAGGGAAGGGGATGCAGAAGGAGCAGCCCCCCCTGACCTCAGACACTGCCCACCAGTGCAGCTGAGGACACAGTGGATGCTCTGCCCTGGTCACATCTCCACAGCTCTCTCCTGCAGTCACACACACACACATACATATGTACACAGCAGTACACACACACATGCCAGAGTTTTGGGGGGTGGAGATTCACTTTCTACCCCTCCACAGCAAAACACTATATTTTAGGCTAAGAAGAAACATCTCCTTCCAAAAATGTGTTCATTTTGTATGGCCTTTCAGTTTGGCTAGATGAAATGGAGAGCAACTTCAACAGCTTTGCCTAAAAATGATGATGAGAGTGCAATTAAACTACTGAAAGCAGTGTAGCTGAATGTTTTAAAACAGCATGCAGGGGTATGAGACAGCATGTACCTACCCAGAGCAGTGGTCATTACCTAGACTTGAAAATAGGCTTCCAAAAGTACTTTCAAATTGAGGACATACAGCTGGATACCTCCACAGATTGTTTTCCAGTTCCAAACTCCAAGTGTAGTGACAGGTACAGCAGCAGGCTGAAAATAGAGTTCCCCAGTGGGCCACACATTTCATATGGCAGGAATGGAGAGACCTTTGCTCTCTCTGGGGAGCTCAGCAGGAGCTGGGAGCCTGGGAAAGCAGTGGCTGTGCTTTGCTGAAGCAGTTTTCCTGGGAATGGTGGATACACAGCCTTCTACTGCTCTACAGCCTCTGCCAAGGGTCTCTTACATGCAAGGCTCTCACCTTGTATCAGCACATTTCATCTGAAGAGGAAGGTGGTTAACTTTAAAACAGCTCCCAGTGAGAGTCCCCCCTATGCAACGTGGCATAGTCATGCAGGGAGAAATAGTTCAAAATGGGAACATACAGAACCAACACAAATTTCTTATCTTCCAATGACATAAGCCTAAATTCTTCAGACTGAAGCAAATTCAGACTGATCACTACTGGGGCTAAAATGCCCCAGAAAGTAACCCCCCAACACTATTCTTTTGTCTCAAACATGGGAGAGGGAAAGCACATATGCACAGCTGCAAAACTGTAAATGACAATTTTACATAAAGTGAAACTTGGACTAAACATAATCCTGTTAAAATAAATCCTTAGAGGTGAACTTTCCAATTTTTCCACTCATAACCAGCTTTTCAGTATACCATCCTGTCCCTCAGGCATTTAGCTGAACAAGAGAACAGGGTCCAAACCCTACCACACAAATAACTAAAAAAAAAATCAGTATTTACAACATGGTTGTGTTTAGAACACTACTCGTGCAATTTTCTTAACCATTGATAATATTGCAGAAGAATACATGAGCAAAGGATGAAAAGAATGTAAAATAATCCCCAAATGAATGACAAATGTTTTGGACTCCCCCTAAAGAGACAATTTTAAAATTATGTGCAAAATATAGTGGAAAAATAGGCATTTAAACAAAATTTTGTCTTGTCTGTCTTCAAGAACACTCAATTTAAATAGCAAATGAGTGGCAGCCATTCTTCCTGGGATTACATCTTATTCTGCTAGCATCATGGTTAGGGTTGGCACCTAGTAACAATTTGGTGAGTACCAAGGAAATCCCATTTGGGAGGCAAGTGGGGCAGTACAGGATGAGCTTGTCAGCATACAAGAAAAAGGAAGGGTTGAGATGATGCCTCAGGACTCCTGTTCTCAAGCCCATGTTTGTCTCACAGCTCCCCACTGTACATCCTCCAACTGAGCAGCACCAGCCCACTCAGAAGGTGAGACAGCTGAGGTTGCAACGGGGTTTCTCAATATAGACAAGTACACAGCAAGAGATTGACACTGTATGACCCCTCAACTCCTCTGCAACAGGAAACCTGAGACTCTTGAAGGAGGAAAAACAGTGTTTGCTCCTCCTCACACCAACTTTCATCCAACCTCCAGCTGTCTGAGGTGGACAACATGTAGTCTAATTATAGGTTTCTTTAGTCTTCCCAGAGATCATCCCCTTACGAGGGCAAAGAATCTCACAAATCTCAGAGCACAGATCCTCCTTCACTTTAGACTCTTCTTCTTCTGCCCTATCATAAGTTTGCAAGGTGGGTTCCCCATCAAAGTGTCCTCTGAAGGAAGAAACACCAGGTTTCATCAAGACCTGCAGGGTATGGAGTGGAGAAGGCACAGGAGGCCAGCTTCTTCTCTACTTGTCCATGACATGTCACTTAAAAAGAACTAACACTGAAGATATTTTTATTATTTAAAGAGCAAAGCTACAGTGTGTACTGAGCAATTTCACACTTTAAAACTGCTGAGGATTTTGCTGCTTTGGGCTGAGGCAGAGTTAATTCTCTGCATATATGAACTGATAAGCTGTGTTTTTGTTTCATTCTGTGTACATACTCACTACACCTGGTTTTATTTGGATGAAGTCAGGTGCATGGATGTGCTTTGTTGTATTAAAGAGCTTGGGAATACACACCTCTACATCTGCTAGGAACTGCTTAGCCTTTAGCAAATCACCAGCAATTCTTCCATCTCAGTTTGTCTGACTGGAGAAAAAAAAAATTAAAAAGAAGCAGAAATATCCCTCAATGGGTTGTTTTGAAGCCTAGATAACATACATGAAGTGCTATGGGACTCTTGACTAAAGTACTATAGTAGAATAAAATAATAGTTGTTAACAGAAACAACATGAAGTCCATTTCTTTAACTGTTGAAAAACCATCTGTGTTTTAAAAAGATATATATATATTTTCAGTTGCATTCAGATCATTAAGATGGGAAACAAACTTGGGGCTCACTCAGTCAGAGAGCCACAGCTCAGTGGAATCCCTTTTAATTTGGAGTTACAGTTCTCCAGTCTCAGTATTGACAGCCACAATCAAAGAACTGTTGAAAAAACATCAGTATTTTAAAAAGATTTTCAGGAATACAAACCAGTTGCATTCAGATCATTAAGATGGGAAACAAACTTGGGGCTCACTCAGTCAGAGAGCCACAGCTCAGTGGAATCCCTTTTAATTTGGAGTTACAGTTCTCCAGTCTCAGTATTGACAGCCACAATCAAAGGCTTCTTTGTTGTGCTTTTGCTGTTCAGCAGCTTCTGGGCAAGTGTCCTGACATGAAACAAGAGAATGATAAGGGTTAGCCCTATCCAAAGGGTTTCACTGCTGCATCCAACTCAAGGACAAACTGATGACAGCTCTATGTAAAGCTGAGGTCAGAATATATATGTTCTGGGGGAGACAGAAGCAGAGCTTTATCTGGGCTCTGAAATCTCAACTCTGGAGACAGCCTCGTAAGGCAGATGTCCCCTGGTATCCTGCTGGAATTCACACACTGTGAATTCTTCACTCAGGACCCTGTTGGAAAACAGTCTCCTCCCCTCTTGATTTACTGCAGAACTGCTGATAAGGAAACTCCACTGTAGCAGAACACTACCCACAGCACAAGAGGGACCAGACAGGCAGCACATCTGCAGAGAGGAGATGGGTGTCCCAGCCAAAGCTACAGGAACAGCAACTGTAAAATAATCCAAGTCTGACAAGATGGAAAACAACATGGCTCTCAAATCAGATATTGGGTCTCTTTGGCAGCAGAAAGAATGGCCATCCACAATGAATAGTATTAAACAGAGCCCAGCACAGCAATAAAACAAATCCTATGTACTGTCATGGTAATTTTATCCTTTTGTTTATTTTTTTAAACTGAACTAATTACTTAGCTCAGCAATGGTCAGGACTGGAAGGCTGCACCAAGACTATAATGAAGGTAAAACCCTGGGGAACTATTTTGATTATAGTGGAGGTTTCAACTGACTACATTTTAATTAATTGGAGTAGTACAGCACTCTGAATTCCCAGGTATCCCATTTCAACCTGCAGACTAACATGACTTGTTTTAGTGCATATTTTAACATTGTTCTAATAAATTCTTCAGCAGTTCTTTTAAGTCTCAGAGGTAATCTAATTTCTTTTTTAAAAAAACTTATTATGGAGGCTTTCAATAGGCATTTCAACTATAAACCACTAAAATGATGTGGCTGTGGAATGCCAAAAGTAGACTCAGAAATCAAGTATCTCTTCAATACTTGTATCAATTAAAAGCACAGTGAATTTTCTAATTACAGAAATCTTTTTCATATTGATAAGGCATTTTAGTTTAAAATAGATCTCTCTTATAATAAATACATGCCCCAGCAGCATTTAGTTAAAAAGGTCAGCAGTGAGCCAGCATAATATTATTATATATCATCTGCTGTGGGGTAAAAGCAGAAGTTAATGGTGAGAGCTGCATGTTCAACACACACTGCAGTGCCTACAGTATCTGTATCATCTAGGCTTGAATGATCCATGCTCAAGGACTGACAAAATATGTAGAAATTTGTGGCAAACAAAGAACCAGATCCCCAGATAAGCACGTTTTGAGCTAATACAGCATAGGACCCAGCAGAGACTGTGTAATTTATATCTTTAAATTGATAAAGCATATACATTTTCCTTTGAATTCTTCTCTGCACCCTGAATTCACCAGTGTTTTGCTAGTGTATGGCAACAAGCATGTTAAGCTGCCTAGGACTCTCCTGGTTTCTACCAAGGTGCTGCAGCCCCCAGCATCAGTTAAATGTGACCTGCAGAGGTGGCTGCCCCATCCAGTAGAGTAGTAGAGATTGAGTCTTCCTCTAAGAGGGATGTAAAATCCAGAAAAAGATCCAGACATTACAGAAGGACCAGGGGAAAAACATAAAGATAGTTGTTAAGCAGAGGGGCTAAACCCAAGAGAAGGGCTGAGCAAACAGCTGAAGCCAGTGGCAGTGGGGGCAGGAAAGGGGCTGAGTGGAGCTCTAGCACTGGCCAAGTACACACCTCCAAGAAAGAAAAGAGTATGAGGGCAACAGGAGTGGAGCTCTAGCACTGGCTGAGTACACACCTCCAAGAAAGAAAAGAGTAGCTAACTTCACAGGGTCCCTTACCCCAGTGTATCCACAAAGCTGCCAAAACCCCACCCAAAATAAAATAAAACACCAATTAGATTAGTTGTGCAGTGTGAAACTGTCCTGTGAGGGATAAGAAAGGGTAGCTCTGTGTGGAAGCAGCGAGGCAAATGTGATTTCAGAGAATGACAATGGATCTCCTTTGACAATAAGAAAGGTACAGACCTAAGCTCACATCTCTGGTAAGGCATCTAGATCAACATTCACCACTTCCCTTCAGTCTCTGCTAACCTATCAGGACTACAGATGCTTTATTTTACAGTTGTCATTACCATGAATATTGCTGGAATAATTTGCTACAGTAAAGAATCACAGAATTGGGCAAAGGCAACAGCATCCTCAGGAGTATGTAGAAGTATTCCAGGCTGGGAGCCAGTTGTTCATGCCTAGCAGTAATTTTTTGTGAAACCAATGCTTAGGAGAGTTTGGACTGAAAACCTCAAATAGCAAAAAAAAGCATCAAATTATTGCCACAAACCCTGATTTTCCAATTTGGAGAGGCAGTTTCCACACAGATTTGCAAGCCTGAAACATTTTGGTTTATTTTTTTTTTAATTTTTTTCACACTGAGCAACCAAGTGGGTACTTAGTTCACATTTCAGATGAGGTTGAGTGATGTACTCAGCACCTGCTGGGTACACTGCCACTCCCACCCAGTTCAGAGCAGAAGGAAGGGAACAGCTGCTACTGCTCTCCCTGCCTCAGGTTAAGCACCAGGAGTGGGAACCCCCCACCAGGGGCGTGTGAAAGCCCCAGCACCCACACGCTGCAGCCTCCAGTCATCTAGAATTCCCCTCCTCATCTTCTGTTCTTCACTCATGCCTTGTCTTTTAACTGCATCCAAGGATGAGCAAAGGGTAAATAACACAGTGCTCTCCACCTGCAAGCTTCAAAGCTGCAAGCTTGGGCAGATCCTACACAGGATCTCTGAAGGGAGCCCAAAAGAGGTTGAACCTGTAAAGTCTTATCACTTCATGGCTCTGAACAATACTCTGGCTGCTGACTCAGCTCCTCAGAAAAATCAAGAGCGACCAAGGTCTTAGGATTTCTCTACAAGGTCTACGTGAAGATGAAGGAGGTGGGGAAGCTGAAGCATGTTGCTCTCTGGCCTAGGTGATCTTGG
>NW_008611426.1:0-11183 GCF_000691845.1 Merops nubicus
CAAAGGGAAAATCAGTTTAGCCAGACCAAATACAATCCAAAACTCCTTAAAGTTAAAAACCAAGCCTCTGCAAAGATATGTTCATGTTAATTTGCTTATATAAGCAGAAAGGCACAGCATAGAATGAGATTTTTTTTTGATATGCAGCCATTGATTTAATTTTGTTAATGCTGTTGTCTAGTCATCTAGTCTTCCAAGTTTGAACCACCTGTCCAATTGCAAAAGACTTGAAGAAATCCCAAGCAACAACTGCTACAACAAAAACGGTTAGGTTATGTATCTTGGAGTTATCAGATTAACTGTCCTTGAACTTGTCCTGGGTTTGGCTAGGATAGGGTTAATTTTTACAGAAATCCGAGGGGGGTGGCCACAACCAGGATTGACAACCAAACCAGTCAGTGGAATATTTGATACCATACTGACATCACACCCACTGTATAATGGAGGAGTTGGACAGGGGAAGGGCACACAGCTTGGATGGGTGGCAGTCCAGATCAGGCGGCTGCTTCTGACTGGTGAGCAGTTGCATTATGCGTCACTTGTTTTATAGGTTAGTTCATTAATATTATTGTTATTACTGTTGTTTCTTCTCTCTTTGTGCTGTTTGATTAAACTCTCCTTGTCTCAGCCCACGGGGTTTTGCCTTTTTCTCTCTATTCTCCTTCCCATCCTACTGGGTGGGGGGAAGAGTGAGTGAGCAGCTGTGTGGTACTTAGCTGCTAACTGGGCCTAAACCACAACAAAACAATCTGTGAGTGTTTAATTCTTAACACTAAATTTGTTTTTTCAACAGAAATTTCTATTACCCAGAGAAGGAACTGAAGTCCCTATTGCATTGTAACCAATCATTTGTTGAGGTTACATGGCCTCTGGTCTCCCTATGGGTTTGACAGATGAGCACCTCTTCCCTGACTCTGTGTCTTTGTGAAGTGCTGGGGTTTAAACCCACAGCCCTGAACCGAGGGTTGGCATATGGATGAAGTCCACAACCAGGCAAGAAAGACCCCCTCAGTTGGTTTTCACCCAGAGTCTGTTCACCAGGTGCCCCTGTCTTCCACATTAACTTGGAGGTGGGGCAAGAACCCCCCTCTGTAAGAGCTGACTCTGCTTGCAGTGGGGTTGTGAGGCATGCCTACACAGTAGATGTGCTGTGTGAGGGTTCTGGTTATCAAAAGGGCTTCCTGTCCATGTATAGCAAGTGAAGTTCCCAGGATGGCAGAGAAAGAAGAGTATCTCTTTAGAAAGATTCTACATAATTGGACTCCTCGTCTGACTGGTTCTATCTCCCATGGCACGGTTCCTTGGACAGCTTCCTCCTTTCTGCACGTCCTATGTGAACATATTGATTTATTCCTTCCCTCCAGTGGTCTGGCATGTTGGATCTTTGGTGTGTGATGTGGTAGCAGAGGGAGGACTTTGGTTGCTGGTCTGCCTTTTAATGATAATATCCTTCCTAGCTGGGCAAGCAGTTAGCAGAAGACTGTCATCATTTAATCTCAAATCTTCCAAAGATCATGCCAACTGAATAGTATAGTGGTCTGGAGAGAAAAGCTGTGCGTGCCTGAAAAAGTGAGGCATGTCAGTTCAGTTTCTGTCTCTGCTGAATATTTTCTGTGTTAATTTGAGAATAGGTGTTCTGTTTTCTCTTTCTATCAACAAAAGAAAGGAAAGTTTTTATGCCTTTTGGGGACTCCGTAAATGAATGTTTATGATGTACCTAAAGGTCTATACTGAGAAAGGGAGGCATGTGAAGTTGTTCTAACTAATGACTGCAGCAAGAGTGTATAGGGTTTTTTGCTGTTTTTTGTTTCTCTTGGAATAGAACTCAATGTTTAAATCAAAAATCGTACTCTTGAGAATTTGTGCATAATCTATAGCTTTAAAGTTTCCTGTACTTTGGGACTGCAGCAGTTCTGCCCCTAAGCTGAAGTACTTGTGTCACAGTTTGAGACCACCCAGCCAGCAATAAAGCAACCCCACAGCTGCTCCCTCACTCCTTCCCCTCTGGTGGGATGGGGAGGAGAAAGCACAACAAAAGACACAAACCCAGCGTAGCTTGTAAATGCTTTTTTTTTTTTTTTTTTTTTTTCAAAGAATTTTAATATTTAAACTATGCAAATTTGTGTTCACAAACTTGGTACTTCTCTGCCTGCCTTTTCTGAAGGGCTTTAGTTGTTGTTTTCAAAGTATGGTTGCTGGGCCAGGGACAGTACAAAACTCAGTGGCAGTCTCTTAAACCTTATTGGGCAGAGAAAGTGAAATACTTCATTACTTTCCTTCACAAGGTGATAATGTCAAAGTTTCAGTCCCCATTTCAATGACTTCACTGTCTTTTATGCTATGACTGATATTGTACATGAATTTCATGTAAAATATTCCAAACACCAGGCTTTTTGCCCAGATGTATGGCAGGAAAAAACAATAGACACAATTTGATACAAGAAATTCAGACTGTCTATAGAAACATTTTCACCCTGAGCACAGCCAAGGAATGAGGATGCTGCGCAGTGTCTGCTCTGTAAGGCTAACAAGACCAGGCTGGATAAAGCACTGAGCAATCCAGTTTGACCTCAGAGCTGACCCTGCTCTGTGTGGGAGTTTGGCCTAAGGACCTCCTGACGCCCTCTAGCCTGAAGATGTGATCCATTAAATTTTGTAGCATTACGTTCTCTATTGCTTAGGATTTGTTTGTGGTGGTTTTGTTTGTTTGTTTTTTAATAAATGGAATGTGAAGAATTTGAGGGGAAAGGGTGGTTTGTTTTCCGTGGCTTGCTTTTTTTTTTTACTACCTTGCCATGAGGGAAGTGGTGTTTCACTGGGGCACAGTTAACATTACACTGATCTCTTTGGACCATATCCTCTGATCTTTCTAACGGTAATATCCCAACCCCCTTTGAAGCTTTTGTACCTCTTTATTTTAACAAGCATTGTTCCTTCTGATGAAAGTCTGTAGTGAGTCTCCTGGGCATTCCTTCATCAGAGGAAAATAAGCACAGGGCACAGGAGGCCAGAAACTTTTCATAGGGACACTGTTAAATCCCAAGATAGAGCAGTGAAAAAGCCTATTTTAAACAAGCATGTGTATGGAATGGTTTCTGTGTTTCTATGAACATCCACCTTCCTCATTCTTCCACTTCTCTAGCTCAGAGAAAACTTAGAGCTCACAAAGACTTAATAACAGCTGGTAGTACAAACTTGGTTTAGGCTGACTTCTGCAGCCTGGAAACAAGAAATAGAGATGCACAATGAGCTTTAGACTATCTCCCCATTCTATGGCAGGCCCGATGCCCCTGTCTGGCTGAGGGCAACTCCCACACTACTCTGCAAAACATAACATCAATCTCTTCCAGAAAGAGCATAAGCTGACATATTTCCCAAGTGACATTAAACCAAGCATTGTGTGATGGAAGGTGCCATCAGGGTTGTGTATCAATCATGCACACTGCAATAAGTGAGCACTTTTTTTTTTGTGAAAGGATATCATAGACCCAAGTTTTCCTCTCTGTAGTGCCTAGAAGCTTGGGTTAAGCATGTAGAGCTGAGGATAGATTTGACCTCCATCTGCATGACCGTGAAGCAAGTTTAAAATAGAGGTTGGTTCTAGGGGGATGGAGCTCATGTCCAGAATATGATGTGGTCATAGCTACATTATTTTTCTCTCCTTTTTCCCTTCCTAAGGCTAACTTTGTATAGTTGTTGTACAATTGGCATGTATTTTTCATCAAAATTGTCAGACCAAGATAAAGCTGGAGTCTGCCTTCCTGCCTGGTGAGGAAACAGTGAAGTTGGTCTTTACCTGTTGGCTGAGTAAGGTATAAATACAGCTCTGACATTTCCTGTCAGGGTTGCTTGTGTCCAAATCACAGATAGTTCTGAATCTAGGGATGAAGCAGGGCTCAGTTCAAACCATGCTTGCCTATGTGTTTTTTAAGGATAGTGTGAAAAATAATTCTCTCTCTATGTGCTGCAACTATGGCTACACAGAGTCTCACACTGATTTAATTATTATGCTAGTTGTATGTGACTTTGGCACTACTGACAGTGTTGCTGCAGATTTTAGAGCAGTTCAGAAAACTGCTTCATGCACTTCATGTTATTGCTGTGCTAGCTTTTGTTGAACTGTGTGTTAAGGTAGCTTGGGCAAGCAAAACTTTCTTCATTATTCCTTAGGCAAGGACTTGTACCCTATTCTTTGAGGAGAGGAGAAGTAAATTTAACTGTCTGGTTCCTAGCTACCTTTATTTCAGCAATGGCATTTTTCTATGAGTAATTGACTATTCCATTCTTAAGTAACAGTGTCAAGTTTTCTACCAAAACTGGTAGAGACTGAGAATTGAAGTTTGCAAATAGCTCTTGTTTCACGGGGTTCAACCATCTGGCTGCTTTAAAGAAAACAGGAAAGTGCCTCAGGGGTGAGAAATCAAAATAAGAATATTTCAGAAATAAAATATTAACACTTTAAAATTCAGCTTTTATCTTTTCCTCAGTGTTAAGACATCTGGACCTGGAAGGCCTTTATATTCTGCCTGCTTCTGAACTGAATATCATCTGTTTGTACAGCGTGCAGTGAATAACATAGTGAGGCACAGCTGAAAATTCACAACAATGACTTTATCCTCTGTGCAGTCGGCAGGTTTTATTCGTTTCTGCCTCTTTCACAACTTGCTGCAGTGATTATGCAAAATTGTTACAGACATAACACAAAACACAGGAAAACATCTTTTTTTATCTCTAAGCATTAGGTAGTAATTTCATCTCACTGCAACATTAAAACTTATGCTGACAACAAAGGAATTTATTCTAGGTTTAAGAAAATGCTGGAAGTGCATTACTATTTGATGTGTGCACTATGCTGCTTTCTGTAGTTTTTATCATGAAGTTTATATCTCTGAAGGCATTTTTTGGCCTCATAGCAATAGAAGTCAAATAATGAATAATTTGATTTGGTCTTGAGATTTACCTAGGATTAAACAATATATCCACGTGAGCAGCATTTGTTAGTATATGCCAGCATTTGCTAAACAATGTGGAAAAGCTTAATTCTAAAGTACTTAGTGTACATAAAAATCAGCCAGTATCCTGAGGTGCTGTAAATCACAAGCTAGATGGATTTGCAGCAAGTGAAGACCACACATGGCTTTCATACCTTTAATTTCCGTGCACAGGGCAGTGTATCTTTGTCAATTTCCTAGGCATTCTGAGAGAACTAAACCCAAAATATCCTCCTGTTGCGGTGTTAACAAATCCATTTGAAAGATCCTTATTTCCTGCCAGTCTATTAGCGTGTTTTGTATTGGTACAACTTTATCAGGTTCCAGTTAAATCTATTTGACAGCACCATTTTCAGCATATGCATTTTGTATTTCAGCATGTGCTGGCAAAGCTGTCTGACATATTCTAAATGCTTGCCAATTAAATTAATTTCTGTATAGTATTGCACGTCCAAAATATCCCATATGTAGAAAGCTATTAAACAGAAGCTATATCTAATCTTTTAGTTGTGTTTATAAGGGCCTCTATATAAACTTGTGGTTATGTAAGATATATAATAACTGGTCACAAGCAGACATTTAATATTCTAGATAAAGATGCTTATATTGTTTTATTCTATTATTACTTTTCTCTTTCTGACAATGAAGGAAAAAAATTACCAGGATGTGAAGAATAGTACATTATTTCAGGATGTTGCTTAAAGTAAGGCAGTTTTCTTCAGTGGTGATAAGTGCGTGTCTGAGAGTAAGCTAGAATGGCAGATAAAGAAACAGTTATTCCCTGGGTGTATGTATTTCTTCCATCTGGTGCATTATTTTCCAAACTCATTTCATTTGGCTTTCAAATGTTAACTAACAGCTGGTCTAAAGGTTTTCATATTTGCTTTGCACACGTTCATAATTCATATGATTTTTTAATATTCTCTTTAACATTTAGCTTGTGCTTTTCTATCAGTTTGTTCATCGTGATTTTTCAGAACAATAAATAAAATTTAGGTTTCTAATAACTTCTTTTCAAGATAAATATGTGATGGAATAGAGTCAGTCTGAAGTCAGGAAGTAGTCAAAAATCCCCCTCATCTATACAGACTGAAGTTGAAATGAAAGTAGAACTAACAGTTAGGTCTCAAGAAGCTGGAACATAATAAAAGGATATAAGAATAAATTAGGTTTGAAGTGACTCCTGGTGGTCCAGCCTCCTCCTCTAAGCAGGACTAACTGTGACCTTGGATCCAACTTAAATAGTGGCACCATCCCATCAGGTTTTTGAGTATCACCAAGAATGAGAATTCCACAATAACTCTTAAGACCTGACCAAGTGTCTGACCATTCCTTCAGTGGAGTTGTGGTGGGGTTTTTTGTTCTCCTTGTATGTAATTGGAATTTCCCTTGCTGAAATGTATGGCAGTTTTGGTTTTATATTCCATTCTGCCGTTTTCCTCCTTGGAAATGCTAAGCTCTGTCTTCTCTGTAATCCACTTCTGCACTCCCAGCCCCACACTCATGAGGGAGTAGAATTCTGCAGCTGGTTTTCCCTTCAGCTTCTGTGTCTGAAGCTAAATGAACCGAGTTGCCTTATCCTGTCCCTGTGGTACTCCAATGCACAGTCACCTTGGTAGATGTTCTGAACTCTCTGGTTTTAGCTGGTTTGTTTCTTGAAAGGCGACAAAGGGGCATTTGTTCCTAACAAGCTAAATAAATTAAAAGTACCACTTCCCATGACCTGATGGCTCTGGTCTGGTAAATGAAGCCTGGTGTACTGTTACCTTTCATCACTGGAAAGGCACCTTCCTCAGCTTCTTTTCCAAGTCTTTTTTTTTTTTTTGCCGTTTGAAGTGGGGCAAAGGGTTACTTCTTCCCACATACAGGATGTTATATTTGTATCTGGAAGACTGTAAGGTTTCTTTTGGTCCATCCTCCCAGCATATCCACATCCTTCTGAAGAGCTGCTCTCCCTGCCAGTTTACCAACTGCTTCCATATTTTGACACAACTACAAACCTCATGATGACTTATATCATCCCTTTGGCCAGGTCACTGATGCAGGAATTAAAGAGTATTTGCCCCAGTACTGACCCTGATTGCCAGTTTGACTGAGTCACTGGCTGTTGGTCCAGTAACCCTTTCCATGTAGCTCATCCATGCAGTTCTGTATTTCTATGACATGACTATGAGACTGCTGTGGAACACTGCTTTGAAAGCCTTCCTTGAGTCTAGGTAAGCAACATTTACTACTCTCTTCTATACTAGTAGAGCTGTTAAGAAAGAACTTCTTTATATCTTCCTGTTAATTAACTGTTTTGTGTAATTATTAATTTTTTGAGCTTTATTTAATTTCTTCAAATTTATACTTAGGCAACCTAACTTGTATCTGATTCCTAATCAAGGAATTGTCAAAAGTATGAAATTACTAACTGACAGAAGTTGATACAGATTAATACAGGACAGAAAATCACTGGACAAAAAAAAAAAAGTTAATGGATTCTTGTACATAATTTATATGTACTTTTTTATCATAATACTTAAATGAAACTTCTGTAGTTGTCTGAGCTGAATGAAATGGAATCCATATCCTGAATACTGCACTGTGAGTTAATACATGAGTAGACCAAATTAATTCCATCAGACATAATTCTATGTACAGTCTGACATATGAAAACATATTTTGACATGTGCAATTTTGCTTTTTTTCTTTTATCTTAGTTCTCAGACTTGTAAGGCAGGATTTTTAAAATACAGGAAATAACACTTTGTAGGAAGTATGTTTCTCTGCCAAACACAGGTGACCTTTAAAATCCCTTTAGAGGAATGCAAGGTATTTGTTTCTGTATTTTAGTTCTTCAGAGTTTTCCTTTCAGACACAACTATTTTACATTATATTTGCCATTTCACACAGTCTGGTCACATAGCAGTCAAAGACATATAAACTTTTGAGAAACGTTTCAAATTTTGTAGAAATAACTAACCAATCTATAATAATGACACTATGAGTGGTGACAATACAGTATTCAGGAACCTGATCTTTATAATAATTGAGTGTCTATATACCACATTAACGTGATCTTTAACACTGTGCAGTGACGTGTAATATATGGGTGGGTGTCAAGGTAATTTTTTTTTCTCTAAAAAGCTTTTTTATTTCCTGCATCTCCATTAAACCAATAGGTCTTTATTTGTACATTATTTCTGAACCCTTTCTGTTTGTTTATAATTTAACAGTATTGATGCTTTCTATTTTTGGTATTTTATTCTTCTGCTCACCACTCCATCTGACTTAAGAGCATTGTACCCACCCTGCTGATGCATCTCTGAAGTACCTTAATGTGAAGCACAGTTCCATCTCTAATGCAGTACTTGTGTATTAACTAAATTATGTATATTACATTCCTCATCTGAAAAGGAGTAAATGAACTCTAGCTCCAGTAAGCTAGAGTCAGTACTGCAGATGTTCCAGTTACTGTCAGAAATTCAGAAGTGAGAGTTTATTTGAAAGGTAGGAGAAATTTTGAATGTGAGTCTGCCTATTTGCTCAGCCTCTAGTAACTCCAAAGCTTCTGGAAAAGTCCTACTTAGGTTGCGGAAAATTCCTGTTTAGGTTGTGATTTATTCCACTTGTTAGGAAATCTTCGTCTTTCTGTTAACGTTGTGCATTTGCATCCCTTGTTTTCTTGTTCCACTGCTTTGGTGCTGCTACTCTCTCAACTCCCCAACAGCAGGTGAGTGTTGAGGAAACAATCTGTGATAATATTAGAGTTGTCTTACAGAACAAAGGCTGTCCTTGGTGCTGGGGAGACTGATTCAGAGGGACCTGGACAGCCTGGAGCAATGGGCTGAGGTCAGTTGTATGAGCTTTAACAAGGGCAAGTGCCGAGTCCTGCACTTGGGCCACAGCAGCCCCAGGCAACGCTCCAGGCTTGGGGAGGAGTGGCTGGAAAGCTGCTGGGCAGAAAGGGACCTGGGGGTGTTGACTGACAGCTAGATGAACATGAGCCAGCAGTTTGCCCACGTGACCAAGAAGGCCAATGGCTTGTGTCAGGACTAGTGTAGTCAGCAGGGCTATAGAACTGATCATCTCACTGTACTTGGCACTGGTCAGGCCACATCTTGAGTACTGGGTTCAGTTTTGGGCACCACAGGACAATGAGGATATTGAGGTTCTAGAGAGGGTGCAAAGAAGGGCAACAAAGCTGGTGAAGGGTCTTGAGGATAAGTCTTATGAGGGGTAGGTGAGGGAACTGGGGTTGTTTATCCTGGAGAAGAGGAGGCTGAGGGGAGACCTTATCTCTCTCCACAACTCCCTGAAAGGAGGTTGCAGGGAGGCTGGTGTTGGTTTCTTCCTACATGCTACAGATGACAGGACAAGAGGAAATGGTATTAAGTTATGCCAGGGAAGTTTAGGTTAGACATTATGAAAAACTTTTACACCAAAAAGGTGAAGGACTGGAACAGGCTTCCCAGGGAAGTGGTTGAATCACCATCCTTGTATGTATTTAAATGCCATCTAGATAGGGTGCTCTAGGATATGGTGTAGAAGTGGCCTAGTAGAGTTAGACAATGGTTGGACTCGATGATCTTAAAGGTCCTTTCCAACCATAGTGATTCTGTGATTTCTACAGTGCTTTATTTTTGCATTATGACAATGCTTCCTAACAATCATCCAGACTAGTGGTGGTGTGCTACCAGTAGGTACTGTAAAACATGTTTGGGAGATACTAAATACTTAGTCTGGCCTTACACAGGAAATATTTGGACTTGTCTTTAACTCTTTGTCCTCATTCCTTTTCCTTCCCCCCTCTGAAAAATAAACCTGCCTTTTGTAGCTGCAATAGTCAGTGCCACAAAGGTGCAATCTTTCAAAGATGATAGCAGCCTCAAAGCAATGTTGTTTCTCCATGCTCTTGAGTCTCATACAGTCCCATAGACTTGATATGTCCAGTCTGATCAAGTGATTGTCCTCCTCTCTGCCTTGATTTTCTCTTGCAGGTAATACTTCACTCCCTCAGACTCTGAGTCTGCCGTTAAGTACAGTAACCAGAGTACTGAGAGTAGTCCTCACTTGTAAAGGCTAAGGCAAGAGGAAATTCAGCACTAAAGCCAACAGGCTTTTTGTGCTCTTCCTTCGTCATAAGATCGCCTACCTTGATTAGCAGCAAATGAGTTTTCCTTAATCTTGCTTTGTTCTTATAGGAGCTTTTCTTGTTTCCTATCACATTCCACACCTATTTTGCTCCCACTGAGCTTTACTTTCTTGATCTTGATTAGCTTTGTTAGGTATTGCTGTGTAATTATAGAGTGTTTGCATTATACAAGGTTTTATTTCTCTACAGTCAGATTTATTCTTTCATATTGCCACATCATAGATAAGTACTTATACCTGGGAAGATAGTTTATTACCTGTTGTAGCTACTTACATCCAGACATTAGACTCTCTTCTGTTCTGGAGTTTTCACTGTAATTTTATTTCATAAAAGGACTTCCATGATGAACTCTTCTTTGCTACTAGTGTTGAACAAAAAAGGATGTGATAAGAATCAGGATTAACAGTATAAAAAGCAAGCAGAAAAATGTTCCAGTTTGGTTCAGAACTAGAGATCAGGAGTGAAGACAGGAAAATCTCTCTGATATTGGAATAATCATTGTATTGCTGAATGGCAAAATCTACTTAAGACCCTTTCCAATATGTCATAGTCTGGAGTTCTCAGACCTGTCAACTTGTTTGCTGGTGGAAATCCAGCAAGTAATCTGTCTCCATATGGTAAATTCAATACATGGGGTTTTTTTAAGAATTTGAGGTAGTGCAGTTGATAAGGAAATACATGCAGTTTCATAATGTACTTGAGGATCTAAACAAACAGTTCTCAAGCTTGTAATCTCAAAACACTTTCACACACTTATCAGGCAAGTATTGCAAGAAGCTAAAACTGTAGGGAACTGCAAGTTTCAAGCATACTGAACAGAAAAATGAACATCATGAATTCCCTCAGAATGTAAGTTCTGAACATTTTAATGTCAACTCTGATTTTTGTTGTGCTCTTATTTTTGTCTAATGCAAGCATTTCACTCCAGTGACTTTCTTAAATGAGGAGATCTGACCAGGTATTTTTTCAAAATATCCCTTTGGCTACATCAAGAGTCATCTTTTCTGAGATGTCGTTTGTTTTGTGTTTGGTTTTGGTGTTTTTTGTTTTTCTGC